>NC_088866.1:47069424-47087718 GCF_032884065.1 Artemia franciscana | reverse complement strand
TTACATTAGTGTTTCGTCATATTAAAATTCAGTCTATAATTGATAGTTATGATCATGAGATAGTCTCCTGTTTTCTAGTTATCTTATCTTTTTTGTCTGTATTTGCCAAATGAGGGTCCGGGCGATTTTTATTTTTTATGCAGCTGACTTAATACAAATTCCACCCTTATTCGAAAGAAAAACCTTTCTGTAGCTGACAAAAGGAAGATAAGGCTTAAGATACAAACAGCAGACTATATTTACCTATCAAGTTTATTATCACTCTTATCCTTTGCATTCACGACATCTTTAACCTTATTCTGTTTATTCTGCGTTAATTGCTTTTTGTATTCTTCAGTGACATCAAATTGACTACTAAACTGTGCAGTTCGCGGCAGTGATAATTCTGATTTTTCAAAATATGGGTCAATTCCCTCCATGCAGTCTTGATTATGACGCTTGAAAGCTAAACACTAACTTATAAGAAAGGAAAAAACTGTTGTTATTGAAAAATATTTATCTATATTTATGCATGTCTTTATCAAGTTCCACGCAAATTTCTGTTCGATTATTCTTATCTCTAAAAAAAATGTTCAGAATTCACTTGCAAAACAATGCACTATTGCAGCTGTTGCTCTTCAAATTACGTTTATGCAATTTGTTTATGCATGTCTTTATCAAGTTCCACGCAAATTTCTGTTTGATTATTCTTATCTCTAAAAAAAAATGTTCAGAATTCACTTGCAAAACTATTGCAGCTGTTGCACTATTGCAGCTGTTGCAACACTATTGCAGCTGTTGCAACACTATTGCAGCTGTTGCAACACTATTGCAACTGTTGCAACACTATTGCAGCTGTTGCAGCTGTTGCAACACTATTGCAGCTGTTGCAACACTATTGTAGCTGTTGCAACACTATTGCGGCTGTTGCAACACTATTTCAGCTGTTGCAACACTATTGCAGCTGTTGCAACACTAATGCAGCTGTTGCAACACTATTGCAGCTGTTGCAACTGTTGCAACACTATTGCAGCTGTTGGTCTTCAAATTACATTTCAACGATAAAGACAACATAGCTCACACAGATTTTGTTAACAAAGCTAGTGATGTAATTAGCATAGTCGCTGCTAAAAGTGGCACTTCTTTCGAAGTTGAAAAAACAGCCCCCTCTCCCTCTAAAGCCCTAAAACAGACTATTTTTAGAAAATGACGAGGATAGGATTAAAACCATTTAACTGAATTGGTTTCTTGCTTGTGAACGTGATAATTAGAACATGATAGGAGAATTATTTACACAAACAACAAAATAGCAAAATTATAATATTGTAAGGTGCTATGGGAATAAAATAAATTAATACCGTGAACCCCATTTTTACGATTCCCTCCATGTGGAGCCACAATTTTAGAGACACATACTCCAATGTTAACCTTGAGTGTTTCTTCTCTTTTGAAACCTGGGATTAAATGAATCGACAAGGAATGGAATAGAAGGTAATAAATACTCAGGCAGGGTGTATGAAACATAAGAAGGTGAATATTCTTAGTTTGGCTGGGAAGGTGCATGGATGGATGTGAAGTAGTGTGTTGAATTTCAATTCTGGTCTATTTTTTCACTTCTACTGATTTTTCGGGCAACCCACCGAATTTCTAATTCATCACTCGACAAAAAGAAAGGAGATACTGAAACTACCAAAAATCTCCAGAAAACTTAATCGCCGAAAAATGCTACTTTGTGGTCATTCTTCGTTTTTTACATGTCTTTTAAGGATTTTTTGGGGGCAAAAGAACCCAGGCATTTGAGGTAGTACGATTTAAATTTGTTGGCAAATATGTGAAGAATGGCCAGTATCAACTCCACAGCGATTGCATTGACTTACTGTTTTTAACCGCTTAAACACTTTCAAGGTTTGTAATTAATGACATAAACTGACCGCAGGTGTCGGCTTGCACCAATGTGGTACTATGCGGGACCAGCTGATTCATTAGGTTCAAAGTGGTCCAAAGCTACTACAAATCAAAAGAAATATGACAAAAATTAGACTTTTTCTGCAGTTGCTCTGTAGAACTGAAGGTGATGGATGGCTTGATGAGTACTTTGTGTTTGATCTTATTTCCAGTTTCAGTTTGTCAGTAAAAAGCTCAAGAGCTGTAGTAACCCATATAACATTCTCGTAATTGATAATTCTTTTCTGGGTTTTAGCAGTTGGTTCCAACTCCCAACTTATACCAAAACTTGAACTGAATGTAACAGATTGAAATCTCAACCCAACTCACCTAGTTTATCAGCCCGCCTACCATAGGTTAAGGTAAATGGGCTGCTAATGGAATAAATGAATGTCTTTTGACCTGTACATGCTCTGGAATTCTATGGAAAGGGACTATTATTGGGAGTGTCAAGTAACTGGGAGTGGATCTTGAATTCCAAAATGTATGAAAAAGTGTTCAGAATTAATAAAACAGATAAAAACCAGGCTCCTGGTCACGCTTTGTTTTTATTTTTGCTGTTCACACTGATTTGTTGGTGCATCTTTTTGCAGGGAAAAATTTAAGGACAAATGGGTTGTAAAGACTTTGTCGCTAAATTTCCAAGCCGCAAAGTATATTCAAGAAAAGGGAATGAGCGTTGATACTGAAAATAGTTCACAGCACCTCCCTCTGAAAAATATTTACCTCGGCTTAGATGTGGCAGAAGAAATTGCCAAGTTGACTTGTGACGCGAAAATAGTGATCAGTCAGATGACAAAAAGAAAAAGCTAAAAGCCGATATTGAAAAAATTTTTTGTCAGCTCGTGTGTTTTATAAAGAGGCTACTTTTCAGATACATAAGAGATTCAATTTTGACGATAATATCTATGAGGTGGTTAGTTTTATTGAACCTGAAAACGATAAACCACTAAACTGAACCACCCTTGCCCCATATCTAAGACACTACTTTTTGCAAGGATGGTCGAGATGTGGTATTGACAAAGAGTGGCACGAACATTGAGAGAGTGTCAAAGGCAATAAATCAGTGACAGTGATATTCTTGGATTACTGGAAATCGACTTTGAGTACGAGGGACCTCCTTGGAAATACGGTTTCCAAACTTTCCAATTTTGTAAAAAAAAAGGCTACTTGTTCTTCTTGCCATTTTTGAACGTAGTTTCAGAAAGACTGTTCAGCTTGCTCAAGGAAACGAAGAAAGACAGAAGGAATCATTTGGCAACGGTAATTTCATGATTCAGACAATACTTGGAATGAAATGAGCCGGAGCTACTGCAGACACACTGACGGTTGACCAGCCACTCAGAAAAAAGCTAAGAGAATTAGTTGCATGTGCAAGTAAAAATGAGTAAGTCGGTGATCAGGTTGGGATGTTTGAATAAAAGCCTTGTTATAGAAACAGTTAGCTGCTTTCATTTTTGTTAATTATCTCCTTGGTGTATAGCCTTTCTTGTTCATTTTTTTTACAGCCAGACGCCGTTTTGTCTTTTTAATTAAGCCCTTCGTTTTCGTCATATTCCTACCTCAATTTTTTACCATAATATTAGAACGACAGGTTCTTTAAGTTGTTTAATTTAATGAATTAATCCAAAATAAAAAAAAAACACCATAATAGTAGAACAAATAACGGATGATGACGATCCGTTTTGCTTCCTATCAGTCTTCTAAAGTATGGTCTTACTACTTTTCATAGGTTGGTAATAAACTGTTTTTCAGCCGTTTTAAAAAGCGATGGGAGATGGATAAATGTAATGGAGTATCTGGACTTTTTTTATTTGGCTAATTTTATACTTTTTTGTAGTTATATGAATATGAATTAGCTGAGACTTTGCGTTTCCCCTTTATCATTCGTGAATAACTGTTTGGGAATGGTGGTATAAAAAAAGTTATCCACTTAATTCAGACTCAATGGTTAAAGGCTTGGTTTCTAGAATTCCTCCAGATTCTCTGTCATCGTCCTGAACATAGGGGGCTGCCGTGTGGAGCGTGAAAGAGTGAGAAAAAGTAGGGGCTGATAAAGAAAAAAGGTCTTAATTAGACAGCTCTAACGGATGAATGGAATATGAATATACTTAGTTTCGAAATCGAATACATTTCCTTGTTTTCTAAGCTTCAAGCTCCTTCGGTTATCAAGTTTGAAAAATCAATGAAATCTCGAAGCACTTGGAAAACTATAGGTTCTAACACTCTATTAGCTCTATGACTATCTACCTTAGTTCTTCTACCCTAGTAATGACGCAGGCAAGGATAATATAAAGACATATCTATTAATAAATGAACTAAACTCCTTTTTATATAACCCTAATAAGGGGAAAAATTAATGCCAAGTTTTCTTCTCACTCAATTGGACTATCAGTCTTGGCTTTTTCTACAATTAAATATAAAAAAAACAAGTTTTTTTTAACTGGAAGTAAGGAGCGATAATAAAACTTAAAACGAACAGAAATTACTCCGAATATAAAAGGGGCTGTTCCCTTTTCAACGCCCAGCTCTTTACGCAAAAGTTTGACTCTTTCTCTCAACTCTACATTTTAAAACAGTGAAAAATTTGAAACTTATACATTTAAAATCAGTATTAAAATGCGGTTCTTTTGATGTAACTATTAGTATCAAAATTCCGGTTTTTAGAATTTTGGTTACTATTGAGCCGGGTCGCTCCTTACTACAGTTCGTTTACCATGAACTGTTTGAAAATGCAAAATTCCACATTTTTGTAGATATCAGCTTCAAACTTCTACTGTAGGATTTTCTGATATGCTGAATCTGATGATGAGATTTTCGTTAAGATTTTATGACTTTTAAGGGGTTTTTCCCCTGATTTTCTAAAATAAAGCAAATTTTCTCAGGCTCGTAACTTTTGATGCGTAAGTCTAAACTTAATGAAACTTATATATTTAAAATCAGCATTCAAATGCAATTCTTTTGATATAACTATTGTTATAAAAATTTCGTTTATTTATAATTTCGGTTACTATTGGGTAGGGTCGCTCCTTAGTACAGTTCGTTACACGAACTGTTAGATCAGCCATGACTTGATGCCCACAACTCTTCCATTTTAGTTCGAAAGTGCTTTTGAAAAAGTGAGAAAAAGAATCTCACTCCTGAAAGAATGAGAAAAAGTGCTTTTGAAAGAGTGAAAAAAGAGTCTCACTCCTGAAAGAGTGATAAAAAGTACTCTTGAGAAAGTGAGAAAAAGAGTCTCACACCTGAAAAAGTGAGAAAAAGTAGGGCTGGTAAAGAAAAATGTCTTAATTAGACAGATCTAATGTCAGAATAAATTACGAATACACTTAGTTTCAAAATTAAATAAATTTTCTTATTTTCTCAAGCTTCAAGCTCATTCAGTTATTTAATTTGAAAAATTAACAAAATCTCGTTTTTCTTTCCAAAATCGCATCTTCCTCCTGTAGATCTGCTTGCTGAAATTTTAGAATGTGGTACTTCATTTGCAAATTGCTGGAACACTTCTAAAAACATAACATAAAATAAGAAACAATCTCAGCTAAAATTCTAGGTTTTGTTAATAAAAACAAATATTCTTCCTCTTCACGAGATATAATCAATAAAATAACACAATTGAATAAAGAAGAGAAATATAAAAGGAACCAAAATAATAAGGCAAGGGAATTGAGCAAAACAATTTATAATAATGATCCCCATGTGTCACAGAGTTAACTAGAACTAGTTATAAGGCGGTAATATATCATAAAATAGATTTGTGAACACTAAAGCTGGTAAACGATTTGATAAACAGGGGAGGGGGTGTTTAGCACCTCACTTGTTTGTAGAAGCTGACTAGCTTTCTTGATAATTTTCTTGTTGAAAACACCTAAATATTTTTTTTATGTATATAATTAACATCTTGGATTTTCTGGCCTGAAAAAATGATATAAACAGATCACGAGTTTAAAAAAATAACTCGTTAAGAGCCTTAATGTTGGAGAAACAAATCAAGCGAGTGACTTCATATGTGTTACATTTCAAAAGCACAAATTTTATTATTCACAAATTTTATTTTAGTATCCATGACGCATGCAAAATTACGCATGGTTCATGACTGAACAGCTAAAGAAAAAGGACTGGAACAATAACGAGCAAAAACCTCTCTGAATTGCAAATGAAGATATCGCACAAAGTAATTTACAGTTAGAAGACAAAGTAAAACATTAATGGAGTGAAGGAACGTAACAGTTTTTGATTGCGTTAGTCCGACACAATCAAAATCCCGAAGAAGAATTGGTTTTTGAGTTTCTACGACACGACATACACAAGACGACAAAGGACTCTGAACAGCTAAAGAGAACAAAGGGTTTTTGGTATTTATGACGTCTTACAAAATTGAACATGGTTTTGAATGAATCCATGCAGCTAACGCAAATTCCAACGGCTTCTGGCAAATGCAGTTTGAAAAAGAAATTGATGTCGATGATCAATACATCCAAGTTGATTTTGCCAGATTCAAGCGTGACTCGAAAAATATAAACTTTGTCTCCTGATTCCCCCCCCCCCCCAATTTGAAACCCAACACAAGCCCATGGGCTAGCCAAATACTTCATTTTCAACAAATCATCATTTATAACAACTGCAAATTTGCCTTTTTCGGTTCTTCTTATTTATGACATTTTTTCTTATTTATATAGCCGCCTGCTTTTCAAATCTGATAGTGCTTCCACGCCAGAAAAAAGAAATTTTTCTACCCAAAACGTCAAAAGTAACGATACACATATAAGAAAATGTGATGTGTTTTTTATTTTTGTTGAACCCCACCGCTCTCTCCCCTAAAAGAAACAAAATCCTGGATACCCTCTAGCTGACAAAAGAATAGCACTTTGAAGTACCTTAAATAAGATAAGTTCTATAACGAATGTTTAATTATTAATTCTACATTCAGGATTTTCTAAGTCATATGACAGTCCAAGTGAGACCCCCTAAGGTCTCACTGATCGAAATTAGTAAAATGACAATTTTGAAAACACTAAGCAAGATGAAATTTCTGAAGCAGTTGCAATCTTGAATTGTTTTCTTCTGTTTGATTTTAATTTTCTAAGGTCATTGGCTTTTTGATTTGGCTGATCTCATCGTTCATACACACCCTCTCACTCTATATCTCCATCGCTTTCCCTACCTCCCTCTATTCTCTCTTGTTCTCTCTCTCTCTCTCTCTCTCTCTCTCTCTCTCTCTCTCTCTCTCTCTACTTTAATATCTCCTTTTATAAGACGCAAAAAAGAGTATCAACCAAAAAAAAAAAAAAAAAAAAAAAAAAAAATTCTGGTCTTCCCTACTGAGTGCCAGAGAAAACTTCGAAGCCAGCTTAGTGATTTGGATGAAGATGCTGACCAGTATACCAGTATGAAATGCATCCGCAAATGCCACAAATGAATCTTAGATACGCTTAGCACCAGGAACGGAATTTCTTATGAGGCAGAGAGGGGGGTAAATAACACTCCTAGGACTTGGTTTAACCCCCCTCCATACACCAGCTTACCCACACCTGCTGAGGTCTGATTTCTTCAAAAATCAAACAGTTTGTGGTAACGAACTGTAGTAAGGAGCGACCCGGCTCGATAGTAACCGAAACTCTAAGAAACAGAATTTTGATACCAATAGTCACATCAAAAGAATCAAATTTTAATGCTGATTTTAAACATATAAGTTTCATCAAGTTTAGTCTTACCCATTAAAAGTTTCGAGCCTGGTCACGGATGCATGTTTATTTGTTTGCTTGTGTTTATTTTTTGTTTGTTTTTTCCAAGAGTGATTGTGTCGAACCAGTGGTCCTAGAATGTTCCGAAAGGGCTCATTCTAGCGGAAATTAAAAGTTCTAGTGCCTTTTTAAGTGACCAAAAAAATTGGAGGGCACCTAGGCCCCCTTGGCACGCACATTTTTCCCCAAAAGTCACCAGATCAAAATTTTGAGATAGCCATTATATTCAACCTAGTCGAAAACCTTATAACTATGTCTTTGGGAACAGTTTAATCCCCCACAGTCCCCGGGGGAGGGGCTGCAAGTTACAAACTTTGACCATTGTTTACATATAGTAATGGTTATTGTGAAGGGTACAGATGTTTTCAGGGGGCTTTTTCACATTGGGGTGGGTGTGTGTCGATGGAAAGAGTTACGTGGGAGGATATTTCCATAGAGGAATTTATCATGAGGGAAGAGAATTTCCATGAAGGGGGCGCAGGATTTTCTAGTATTATTTAAAAAAAAAAACAATGAGAAACTAAATAAAAAAAATTCCACCTGGAAGTATTCAGTAGCATTAAAACTTAAAACGAACATAAAATATTACGTTTATAAGGGGGTTTGTCTCCTCCAGAATATCTTGCTCTTTACTCTAAAGTATCTTTAGTAATTGCAACTATTTATTACACGGCCTTTGTGATTCAGTGGTCATTCTTAAAGATACGGGATAAAATTCAAGCTTTAGTGTAAAGATCGAGGTATTAGCGGGGGGGGGGGGCAAAACCCCTCATATACGTAATAAAAATACACAAATATAGATAGACACAAATGTAATACACACGTTTACAAATATATAAAATACACAAATATAGTGAGGTGTTGCGGAGGGGAAAACCTCTTTCATATACGGAGTAATTTCTGTTCGTTTTAAGTTTTAATGTCGCTCCTTACTTGCAGTTAAAAAAATAGTTTTTTTATTTGACAATTCAAGCATCCACAGAAATAGGTCCGTTATCTTTAGCATATCCTTTCCTTTATGGCAAAATATAGCTCATTTTTAAATTTTCACTGTCGTTATTACTTGAATTGGGAAAATTTAACCCAAAATTTGTCCTCCCTCCCCCTCCAGCCCAAAATTTTGCAAAGAAATTACGCCACTGCTTAGCACACAACAGTTTTAAATCCTGGATTAAATTACCGAATGGCAGATGCTTTCGGAAAGATAATTATCAATCATAGAAATCATATATCTTAGAAGAAAGATTGGAAGACAATCGTAGGAAAGCAATTCTTGTCTTAAGTTTTCATAAACATTAAACATTTGCTAAATAACATTTATTAATAAATCACCATAGATAGATAGATAGATGTTTAAGGCAAAAACCACGTTGGGTCATGGAAAAAAACGACATAAAATAATAGAACATGATAATAGCTCACATAATAAAACATAGTCCTATACAATAACCCTGAAAAAACAAAGAATTGTAAAACAAAAACAAATATAATAAGGAGCATAACATCACAAAACCAACCCACATAATTACAAATATTGCACAGAGGACAGACAGAAACTAAACGTTTTCAACCCACACGGGTAATGGCTACAAAAAGGAAAAGAACATGAAAGACAGCCCCTCCCCCTTTAGAAATTTGTTTTCTATGCGTCATTTCCAATTTAATATTATTTTTTCAATTTTTTTATTGTCCCATAATATAACGATCCAATTGCTAAAACAAAACCATCACTTGACCTCAAATTATTAGAACAGATTTTCTTAAGTCTTGCAATTCCGGACAAAGACACATTATGTGACACAGAACCTCATTCTTATCGCCACACAAGGGGATCGAGTAAATACCACCTTTCCCCTTACTCTCTCTAAGTACTTGCTTATTTCTCTAAGGGCTAGAACATTACCCTTTCCTGCATATACCGCTTAATTTCTTCACTATTCAAATCCGCTTTAAAACAAGTATCAAGCCCCCAGACCTCCTTCCATTACTGGTAAACTCCAAGGGACGTTTGAATTTTAAAATTTCTAAGAACCATTCATCAAACATTTTAGCAATATTTTATTATTTAAAATGAAAAAGAAAAACGAACCTGAAAAAAAAGAAGATTTATTGACTTCCTTGGGAAAAATGAAAATCGAACATCCTTGACCAAAAACAGACCTTCTAAAAAAATTCCGGATGCCGTACTGCATTGTATTTAAATTTTTATAATTACAATCCTTTTACAGATCTTACGTAATTGAATGTTTCGCAATACCGAAAAATACACCAATTAGAAAAGATACCATTTCTCAGAAAGCAATTTTTTTCCCTTACTCCGTTTGTACCCATATTAAACCAAAGAGAGTGTAGAATAAAGAATAAGACAGTGAAAGTAAACAAGTGCGGTTTTCCCATACGGGGTAAGTTGTATGATATATATATAGGGGGAGAGGGGGGCGAAACCATACGGGGGCGAAACCGTCCGTTGGACCTCTCGTCCAAAGTCTTTGAACTAATACATTCAGAAAATCGCTGCTAGATGCCATTCATGTAGCGCACATTAGGCGGAAGTTTTGAATATTTGATGCCAAAGACTACTGAGATAAGAGGTAAAGAAGTTTTTATATACTCTCTGGAAATTTTGACACCTATAGTCCTCGTCAAATATTTTCCAAGCTATTTTAGCTACAGGTTCGTAAGTTAGAAGGATCATAAGAGGTATGTTTCCGGTATTTTCCTCGTAATTTTCATCAAGAAATGTCTGGCGGTTTCCAAAAAAAGGTAAATTTTCAAAATGACGTCAATAAGGGGTGACTCCGGACAGTTTTTTGGGGGCGACTCCGGACACATTTCGTGGTGTCCGGTTTCACCCCTTGCTGATGGAAGTATCTCCGAGTCTGGAATTGAAGTAGCTAGGTCTAGGAAATTACCAAATATTTCAATTTTATTATAGACTAGGAATAAGAACTTATTAAATTCAACTTTCAAAAAACAAAAACAATATTATGCCCCAACAGAGAGCAGAGCTCGTAAGGCTGGGACAGTATAAATGCATAGAAAAAACACAACATCTCGTCATAAAAAAAACATACAAGATACAAGTTAACAGAGGAGGTCACCCCAGCGCGAGAATCCCACAACAAAATATATATTAAAATCTATTATTCATCAATCCAGACACCCAGGCAAAGAACTATTTTTGAAGTATGTTTTCTCAAAGAAAATCAGCTCACAAAACTTTGGGACATTTCTCTCTCCGTGCTTGACATTTTAGATTTTGATTTTACAGATGGTTAGCACCTATATTCGAAAAAGGGGTGGCCCCCCACATCCAGAATTATTGAAGCGTGTTGTGAGACAAGTCTTAAATGAGAATTCATCTTTCTGATCAGCCACGGAAGAATTTTCTTTGAAGAAGTTTACCCTTGTGGATGCCGTGAAACGCTACAAGAGTAGAATGCAAGATCTTGAGAAGGGTAGCCCAAGTGCAAACAATGATAATGATAGTGTTCGGGAGAGTTCCAAGTTCGTTTTTACTCCCAAACAAGAGAGAGATCTTGCTATATACCTCGAAAACTGTTCAATATTGAAACACGGACTAAATCCAAATGCAACGAGAAAGTTAGCCTACCAATGGGCAACAACTCTGAAGCTCAAATTCCCACCAAGTTGGGAGCTGAATGAAGGAGCAGGATTTGACTGGTTTAAAGTATTTATGAAGCGTAATGCCAATTTGTCCATTAGAAAACCGGAAAATACAAGCCAGGCTTGTGCTGCCGGCTTCAATGCCACTGTAATTGGTGCCTTCTTTCGTAATCTTCAGGGACTGTATAGCAAGTTACAATTTCGTCCTGGTAGGATTTGGAACTGCGACGAAACAGGAGTACCCACAGTTTTTCAGGCTCCAAAGGTGATTGCTAAAAAGGGGACAAAACATGTGGTACAGACCGTGTCTGCAGAAAGAGGGTAAAATACCACAATGCTGTGCTTTGTGTCTGCAACTGGTCAGACTATTCCATCAGCGTTTGTTTTTCCAAGAGTCAAGGCTCCTGAGAGAATGTATCAAGATGGACCACCAGGATGCATTGGCTTAGCCCATTGCAGTGGATGGATGACCTCGGAAAATTTCGTTTGTTCATTGTAGTACTTCCAGAAAGAAGTTAAACCTAGCAAAGAGAATTCTGTTTTGCTCTTGTTCGACAATCATGAAAGACATATTTCAATTGAAGTAGTTTCCTTGAGCAAAGATAATGGTATTCATCTTCTGACCTTTCCTCTCCATTGCTCTCATCGCATTCACCCCCTTGATGTTTCGGTTTATGCACCATTCAAACATGCCATCAGGGAGACATTGGAAGTGTTAGGGAACTTCAGACTGACGAAGAATTTTCTCCTGAAAATTTGTGCTTGTGAGGTTTATGGCGAAAAAAAACTCTGATAAACATCAAATTTTTGAACATCAAAACATCAAAAACATCAAATTTTAAACATCAAAGATTGCAACACTATGTTTGTGAGATTGAAGAAGTGAGTGGCAGATTAGCTAAAATAAACTACCTCCGCAAATCAAGTGAAAAGTCCATCTTCCCAGAATGGCCTGATTTTGCTGAAACTGATTTTGATGATATAATTATGAAGTTGCCTACTCCTTTTGCTGCAAGAGGGACAGGGCGATCAGGCAGTCAAAGGCCTTGTATTTGGGTGTGACTTATCTTGCTATGCCATAAAATAATAATGTGAAATACCTTTAGAGTTCTTTTGATATTCCAGTTAATTCTGCTACTTTTATATTATCTGAATGCACTGTTTGAATCGTTTACTAATAGATGTCCGAAAATGCCCCTCATGTGTCCGAATTCGCCCCACGGTAGGGGCGACTTCGGACACTTTAAGACGTCATATGTTTTTGGGTCTCAATGAGAAACGACTTGATGGAAGTCATTGAAAAAAAATCCTAAGAAAGATGAATATTTAAGCTTTCTGTTCATGTAAAAACAAAGTTTGTATCTTTAGAAGAACATCTTATAGGGGTCAAAAACTCAAAAACGTACGGTTTCGCCCCCCTCTCCCCTATATTCGTTTCAAAATATTTAGCTTCAGTCTATACCATCAGAATAATACACACTTGTCACTGTGCTGAGATACCAGTGGTGAACACTCCTTCTCCATCCTACCTGAACAATAGAAATACTCGAGAAAGATGAAACCTGTAAGCATCTTTATTCATTAATATACATTGATTATTGTTTGCTTGGGAATTTATAGCACACTTTTGTAATCCAGAAGGAGGATGGAAGCAGTGGATTGTTTGAAGACTGGATCCCCCTCACCCAATTCTATAGCGAGCGTCTCCGCTAAGTCAATCGTAATTATCTTGAATTCTGTGAAGGTTAAGACCTTAGTGACGGTTGAAGAGACATAAATCAAGTCAGAAATGATAACTATGTTTCTGAATCTGTAATGTTTCCGAATGATCAGAGATGTGCTATTTTAAAGACACAACACTAACTGTTTCCACCGCAAATTATGCTTTCAGTCAAAATCTGAGTTCAAGGTATAAAATATGTGTTCTTGCTAATAGTTTTCATCGCGATATCTGAAATTCATTAAGAATAAACATTATTTATCGAGAAGAATCTTAATGCAACGTTGAAAATAATTTTTGGCTACCTCTGATTCAACTATATAATGAACATTCTTCCCAAAGTTACTAAATTTTCTATACTATCATTTAATTTGAGTAAATTCAACGTGAACTGGAATTTTCCTAGCAAAGCTAAGCTCAATTTGACAATGATTTATGGCTCCTCTTAAAAACGATAGGTCAATCGAGAAAATGCGAAGACACCTGTTTAGACCTGACATATTGTTTTATTTAAATTCAACACTCGTCTAACAGTCCTTTAACTCAGTCAATTTGCAACTCTACTTCCGATGAACCAAACCCCCTTTAGCTTGTATGCTCCATATGATGTACGAGCGTATTACGTTGAAATGTCTAAGACACATTATTTGGTTATAAAAAATATTATATACAAATGACTTGTTATATAATAGCCTATGTGTAAGTGACTGAGGAGTGAAGAGGGATGGGAATACTACTAGATAGAGGGAAAGCTTTATCAGAGTAATCATGGATTCCAATCTACATCATAGGGTATAATAAGATAAGTTAAGCTTATATAAGATATTTAAGATATATAAGATATTTTAAGATATATAAGATATTTTAAGATATTTTAAGATATATAAGATATTATATTAAGCTTATAAGATAAGTCAATTATATGCGTTGTTGAATTTCTATGCTGTATTTCAACCGCCACTCATCCGAATTCTCATAAAGCCGTTAGACAAATATTAAATAATAAAAGGAAAAAATGTAGAGGGGCGGATATAAACTAATATCTAATCCTTTTTTATCCCTGAAAATATTCTTGGTCCACGCATTAAAAGATGTTAGAGGAGGGTGGGTATGAGTGCTCTTTTCATTGCGGTAATCCTTCTACATAAGTGTAAAATATTTCATTTTTATACCAAATGACACAGAACTAGAAAAGGTGAGGCAGGGCGTCAGAAGCTATAGCAGGAAATTGTTTGGGAGAGGTTGTGTTAAATACTATCAGGAGTTTTTTTTCTTTAAATTAAACAGTAAAATTACTCTTTTATTATTTATAAGAAATGCTTCAATGTGTATTCAAGACGATTTTAGAGGGTACGATGGCTCCACCCACGTAAAATATAAACATCACACAATATTTTTATCTACATTTAAATAATACCCATCTCCAACCACTCTGAATTAAGTGGTAAAAATATTATTAGGAATTTGTTCAACAGTTCAATTTTATGCTAAAATTTGACTTTCCTTTCCCAATTATTTAAGAATGACTGGTGATATATAAGGACCGTTTAAGTAGAATAATAAGGTTTAAAAAAATTCAAGAAAATTTTGCGTAAGGAACATGGTACTGAAGAGGGAACGACCCCCTCATATAGGAATAATTTCTGTTCGTTTTAAGTTTTAACGTTATTCCTTACTTTCAGTCGAAAAAAACTTTTTTTTATTAATTTTTTGATAGTTTTAAATTAATACTGGGAAATCCAGATCCTCTCCCATGGCAAATTCCCTTCCCCCACACAAATTCCTTCATGGAAAATATTTTTATACTTCCGAATAGCCAATACTATATATAAGCAATGGGCATAGCTCATAACTTGCAGCCCTTCCCCGGGGGCTCTGTGTGGTCAAATCATCCTCAAAGACATAATTATTAGATCTGTTGACTATGCTGAAGAAAATGGCTATCTCAAAATTTGAATAAGACAATTTTGGATAAAAATTTGGGGGAGGGGGAGGGTAGCTGCCCTCCAATGCTTTTGGTTACTTAAAAACATCACTAGAGCTTTTCATTTCCGATCAAATGAGCCCTCTCCCGATCTTCTAGGATCATTGGTCCGATACGGTTACCTCTAAAAAAAAATTAACACGCATCCGTGATCTTGCTTACGGCAAAAAAGTCAAAATTCCAAATTTTTTACATAGGTGCCTCAATCCTCTAAAGCATGGTTCTCTGATATTCTGAATCTCACTGTGTGATTTTTATTAAGATTAGCTCCCTTTTTCAAAATTAGACAAGTTTTCTCAGGCTCGTAACTTTTGATGGGTAACATCAAACTTTATGAATTCTATACATTTTGAGCAAGGACCAAAAGTAGACTCTTTTGATAGATCTGTTATTATCAAGAATCTTTTTCTTACATTTTCAGTTCTTATTGAGCCGCATCGCTTACTTACACTTGGTTACCACGACCTGTTTGATTAGCGAAATTTTGAGTCTGTGAAGATCAGATTTTGGCTTTTTTAAGGGGGGAAGGTGGACTAGTGGTAGCATCTGTGCGTATTGGTGATTTTAGGAAAATAAATAAATTTACAATTATGCTCCATTTAAGAGCAAGAAAAAGCGTGGTCGTCATCCTGCTTCGTGTCTTAGTTTGACTTGGGCATGATTTGGACAAAAAAATTCAGATACAAACGAAATACTGCAACAGTAAGTATTTATGTATTTAGTTGAAATATTAAACACCACAATCACAAAACCAATATGTATTTCTTTTAAATTCTGCTCGTAGAGCTTTTAGGCTAAAGGAAAAGGATATTATTTCATTTAAATATCTCTACAGACATAGAATCCTACCTCTTCAAAAAGGTAGTTATATTTACTTTATGCATTTTAGGATTTTAGAACTGTAAAGCTATTAAGAACAGGCGACTAATTTTTATTTTAAACCAAATTACTTTTTTGGAATACTTTCCAATGTTGTGCGTTGCACAGGTACCATCTCTTGATTCGCTGCCTTCGGTCGGGATTGATAGGTGTGGTTTGGGGCAAATCATCCGACGCTAAATCATCCGACACTTCTTTTCCCCCATCCGATACTTCTTACAAGTGTCTCTTTCCCCGAAAGTTTCTCCAGGCACCCATTAGAGCTGGGTAGACTCTGGCTGGGCTTCCAGAGTCACACCATTTACAGAGTCACCCCTGTTCCGAACCTCGATTTTACGATTATACGAATTAATCTTATGAATATGGCAAATTACTGCCTCTTCGCATGACAACAAAAAAAAAAAAAAAATAATAAGGTAAAATAAAAAAAAAAGTCAAGCTTGAAACAGGCAGATACTTGCTAGGGTTGGTGATGCCTCGGGTAAACTAGTTGTAACACAACCCCCTTCCGTTGCAAAAAGAAGCAAAAATACTGAAGTAAGTTAAAAAATGGTATCAAACCGAGTAACTCCCAACTGCACCCACCCCATTGACTGCACACTTTACTATAATGCATGTCTGATCGTATTCAAATAAAAAAAATTTTCGAAGTCCAAACCATGTATTTAGCTAACGTTAGTTAGAGAATAAATCAAAGCAGTATGTATCATTTTCTTTTAGGTGCTAATCCTTCTAATTATGGCTTTCATTTTGTATTCAGTGCTAGCTGCACCCCACTTTATCAAACGAATCCATGGCCAGCGACGAGTTTTTAAAAGCCGACCATATGGCGAGGCCAAGATTAATGAAGATGATCTTTTATATTGGAACTCCTTGCGCTATTTGTCATAGCCTGTGATAGCTCATGCATTATATCTTTTCCAAAGTATTCATATTTTTTTAATTGTTTGTACTTTTATATTATATTTAATTCCATTTTTAGTAGTTTCGATCATTAAAGTTTAATAATTAGCAGGAGAAGTCTATGAATAACAAATAAAAGTGTTGCTTTTAATTATAACATATAAAAACCAAGCAACGAGAGAAATTGAATATCTTTAAATCATCCCTTTGAAAAGTTTTTAATGACAAAAAAATACAAAAAAGAGAAAATTGATAATTTCCAAACATTAGTCTTGACAGGGAGGAAGGGTCTGGTTTTGTTAGTTTTAAATTTTAGTTTATTTTTGGCTGGAGGATAAGTACGATTTAGGTCACAGATCTAGAAAGAGGTTAACCCCTTTCCTTCCCCTGAAATTCCCGTCCAACACACCAATCGAAATAAAAAAGCTACTCAACAAAATTTTTTATGAGTTTTTAAAGTTTTCTTTTACCCCACCTCCCAAACAAAATCCTGGATATGGTCCTACTTAATAGTATAACAACACAATTCACCAGAGACAGTAATTTCTATTGCAATAAGTTCAAGTTGAGATAAATAATAGTTCAAATAGGGATAAATCCTTTTTCTATAGTGAAAAAAACAATCAAAGAGTATACTAGATATTCTTTTAATTGTTTTACGACTGTCCAATGAAAGTGTTTATTCCTATTCACTCAGTTATTTGTCATTATGTAAAGGCAGTGTGGTCTTCGAAATTAACTAAGCTCAAATTTTCTCAAAACGTAATAAGTTTAAACTATTCTCATTCTTATCTCAATATCATATATCTCCAATTTCAATTTGCGGCAATGTTACAAACTTAGTACAAACGCTTTCCTAAGAAAATTGTGTTGAATACCCTCCCACTTTTATCTAAACCCCCTCACTAATGTCTGGAAGCAGGACAGTTTATAATGAAAACCTAATTTTATGCATCTAGTGATATTTTAACTATGAACATGGGTCACCTTCCCTCTTGGTTTTTACTAGTTCAGTATAAATCATTAACAACCCACTTAATAATCTTGCAAAATCTTATATTTTGTTTCAGGCCTGGATATGTGTTCAGGCCAGGAAATTGTGTTGAATGCCCTCCCACTTTTATCTAAAACCCCTCACCATTGTCTGAAAGAAGGACAGCTTATAACGAAAACCTAAAGGTTTCAGGCCTGAAACCGCTGAACCCACAAAATTCTGAAACCCCTAATGAATCAGTTCAGTGAAATGAAACTTAAAAATTATTGCATATCCTAGAAATCTATTCCATAGAGCCGGGTCATTTCTTCCGTTTTAGGAAAAAACACGATATACTACGACCTATGACCGCTTTAACAGAGATATCTTATACATTGGTTTCAATGCTTCTAAATTGATTGGGTGTCTCGTAATTATCATTTACGAGTATTCTAGCTTTCACGGGGCCAAAATCAACGTTTCGTGCTATGGAATTGAAGAAATCACGAAAGCTTTCACCCAATTTATCTTGTTGCTTAAA
>NC_088866.1:46902885-47069324 GCF_032884065.1 Artemia franciscana | reverse complement strand
TCATTTTTACAAGCTAGAAAAACATTTCAGAAAAAAATACATCCAATCACCTTTGTGATGCGCTGGAACGCTACTCCATGGACAATTTTTACCTTTGAAAATTCTCGCCTTTACATGATTTTTTTTTATATTTAACCAAACACTTAAAAAACTATAGATTATATGACCGCCTTATCTCTATGACTGTTTGCCTTAGTTCTTCTGCCCTAGGAATGACGCATGGACGGATAATAGATAGACTTATCTAATAACAAATGAAATAACATCATTTTTATACAATCCTAATAAGAGAGTAAAATGGAATAAAAAAAAAGTTTTTTTTTAACTGAAAGTTACTAGTGATATTAAAACTTAAAACGAACAGAAATTACTCCGTGTATGAAAGAGGCTGTTCTGTCTTCATCGTCCCGCTCTTTACGCTAAAGTTTGACTATTTCTCTCAATTCTACTTTTTGAAACAGTAAAAAAAACTTTAGTGTAGAGAGCGGGGCGTTTAAGCGGGAACAGCCCCTTTCATATACGAAGTAATTTCTGTTCGTTTTAAGTTCTAATATCACTCCTTAATTCCAGTTAAAAAAACATGTTTTTTTTTAATTTCTGAACGTTTTTGAATTAATGCGTGTTTTGATTTTGGCTCTCTGTACATGAATAATTAAAACGAAATATGCATACTAATTTATTTTTATGGCTAAATGTCTCTCTCATAGTTTTGATCGGACGATTTTGAGAAAAAAGGAGCGGGGAAGTAGGTCTCCAATTGTTTGGTTATTTAAAAAGGCAACTAGAACTTTTATTTTTTGCCAACGTTTTTATTAGTAAAACTATGCATAACTTACGTAATGAACTTCTACATTCGTATATATTTATTACTTATACGAGGGGGGTCACGGCCTCGTAAATACCTCGCTCTTTACACTAAAGCTTAAATTTTGTCCCAATTCCTTAAGAATGACCCCTGAATCACAAAGGCATACGCGTAATACTGAACCTCTCATACGGGTAATAATTTCTGTTCGTTTTAGGTTTAAATGCTGCTCCTTACTTTCAGTTGAAAACACTTTTTCATATTTATTTTTTCATTGTTATGTTAGAAAATGCCATAAAATACTTCTCCCCCTTTATGGAAGTTTTCTTCCCCATGGCCAATCCCTCCATGAAAAGTTCCCCCTGATTAACCCCCTCCCCTCAACCCCTCCCCTCAACCCCTTCCCCCAACTAAAAAAATTACCTGAAAGTGTTTGTACTATGTTTAAAAACTGGTCAAAGTTTGTAACTTGTAGCCCTTTTCACGGGGACTCTTGGGAGTAAGTCGTCCCCAAAGACATAGTTATTAGGTTTTTCGACTATGCTGAATGAAATGGCTATCTCAGAATTTTGTTCTGCTGACTTTGTGAAAAAATGAGTTTGGGAGGGGCCCTGAGTGCCCTCCAATTTTTTTTCACTTAAAAAGGACACTAGAACTTTTTAATTCCGTTAGAATGAGCCCTCACACGACATTCTAGGACCACTGGGTCGATAAGATAACCTCTGGAAAAAACAAACAAATAAACACGCATCCGTGATCCGTCTTGTGGCAAAAAAAATGCAAAATTCCGCATTTTTGTAGATAGAAGCTTGAAACATTTACTGTAGGGTTCTCTTATACGCTGTATCTAATGGTGTGATTTTCTATGACTTTTAAGGGGTTTTTCCCCTATTTTCTCAAATAAGGCAAATTTTCTCGGGCTCTTAACTTTTTATGGGTAAGTCGAAATTTACTGAAAATTATATATTCACAATCAACATTAAAATGCAATCCTTTTGATGTAGCTATTGCTATAAAAATTCCATTTTTTTAGAGTTTCGGTTACTATTGAGTCGGGTCGCTCCTTACTATAGTTCATTACCACGAACTGTTTGATTAATGCCAGATTTGCCTCTCACTTAGTAGGACTATCTGTCTTGGCTTCTTATACAATTAAATGAAAAAAAGTTTTTTTTTAACTGAAAGTAAGGTGCGATATTAAAACTTAAAACGAACAGAAATTACTCCTTATATAAAAGAGGCTGTTCCCTCCTCAACGCTCAGCTCTTTACGTTAAAGTTTGACTCTGTCTCTCAACTCTACTTTTTGAAACAGTAAAAAACTTTAGCGTAAAGAGCGGGGCGTTGAGGAGGGAACAGCGTCTTTTGTATAAGGAGTAATTTCTGTTCGTTTTAAGTTTTAATATCGCTCCTTACTTTCAGTTAAAAAATCTTGTTTTTTTTATTTAATTTCTGAACGTTTTTAAATTAAGGCATGTTTTGATTTTAGCTCTCCGCACATGAATAATTAAAACGAAATTTGCATATTAATTTATTTTTATGGCTAATTGGCCTTTCTCATAGTTTTGATCGGATGATTTTGAGAAAAAAAGCGAGAGAATAGGCATAGTTACCCTCCAATTTTTTTGTTGTTTAAAAAACGTTTTTATTAGTAAAAATACACGTAACGTTCGAATTAGCTTACTTAACAAACTTCTATATTTGTATGTTTTTATTATGTATATGAGGTGGTTCACCACCTCGTCAATACGTCGCTCTTTACACTAAAGCTTAAATTTTGTCCCAATTGCTTAAGAATGACCTTTAAATCACAAAGGCCGTAGAAAAAATAGTTGAAATTAATAAAGTTACTTTAGCGTAAAGAGCGAGGTATTAGGAGGAGGTGAACCCCTCCTATGCGTAACAATCTTTTTTTGATTTAAGTTTTAATGCTGCTCCTTACTTTCAGTTGAAAAAACTTTTTCATATTTATCTTTCATTGTTCTTTTAAAAAAATTAAAAAATCTTGCGCCCCTTCATGGAAGTTTTCTTCTCCCATGGAAAATTCCTCCATGGAAAGATCCCCCTGCATAACTCCCTCCCCTCAACCCCTACCCCCAACCATAAAAATCCCCCTGAAAGCGTCTTTACACTTTCCAATAACCATTACTATGTGTAAACACTGGTCAAAGTTCGTAACTTGCAGCCCCTCCCACAGGGACTGTGGAGGAGTAAGTCGTCCCCAAAGACAGAGTTATTAGGTTTTTGACTATGGTGTATAAAATGGCTATCTCAGACTTTTGATCTAGTCACTTTGGGAAAAAATGAGCGTGGAAGGGGGCCTAGGTGCCCTGCAATTTTTTTGGTCACTTAAAAAAGGGCACTAGAGCTTTTCATTTCCGTTAGAACGAGCCCTCACACGATATTTTAGGACCACTGGGTCGATTAAATCATCCCTGGGGAAAAAAACAACAACACAAACACGCATCCGTGATTTGTCTTGTAACAAAAAATGCAAAGTTCCACATTTTTGTAGATAGATGCTGGAGACTTCTGCTGTAGGGTTCTCTGATACGCTGAATCTGATGGTGTGATTTTCGTTAAAATGAAAGGACTTTTAAGGGGGTTTTTCCCCTATTTTCTAAGCAAAAGCAAATTTTCTCAGGCTCGTAACTCTGGATGGGTGGTAAGTCTAAACTTAACGAAACTTATGTGTTTAAAATCAGCATCAAAATGTGATTCTTTTGATGCAACTATTGTTATAAAATTCTGTTTTTTAGAGTTTCGGTTACTATAGATCCGGGTCGCTCCTTACTACAGTTCGTTACCACGAATTGTTTGATTAGCCATGGCTTCATGCCTGCAAATATTCAATTTTAATTAATTGGATTTCTTGAATTCTCTTGAAAATTTTTCTTGAATTTAGTGGTCATTTTGGGATACACATGAAAAAATATAGGCTATGAATGATAGCAAGACCGAATCCAGGAATCAGGATTAAGGGATTAGTCCCCTCCCCCTCCTCTAAAAAATGTTTCTCCAACACAAACAGACGTTTAAAGTATATAACGTGTGAGATCCAACGTTTTACGTACAAGACGTTTTATGGTTGGGGGAGAGGTATGTGTGGGAGGATCTTTCCATGGATGTATCACGGGGAAGAGTATTTCTATGAAAGGGGCGTCGGATTTTCCGGTATTATTTAAAAAAAAAATCATTTTGGATACTTTTTTAGCAACCAAAAAAACTGAGGGAAACTAGGCCACCTCCCCCGCCCCTCTTTGATCAAAATCGTCCTATTAAGGATTTGAAAATACAGTTTAGAAAAACAAATAAAATACAAATTTCGTTTTAATTATCCGTCTGCGATGAGCCAAAATCAAAACCTGTATTAATTCAAATGCGTTCAGAAATTAAATAAGAAAAAAGTTATTTTTTCCACTGAAAGTGACGAACGACATTAAAACTCAAAACGAACAGAAATGATTCCGTACATGAAAGGGGCTGTCCCCTCCTCAACATCCCGCTCTTTACGTTAAAGTTTTCTATTGTTTTACAAAGTAGAACTGTGACAAAAGTCAAATTTTAGCATAAGGAGTGGGGGAGTAGACCTCAAATTGTTTGGTTCTTTAAAAAGGCAACTAGAACTTTTCTTTTTACGAACGTTTTTATTAGTAAAAATATAAACGTTTTTAGTAAAAATATACGTAACTTACGCAACGAACTTCGACATTCGTATGTATTTATTACGTATATGAGGGAGGTCACGCCCTCGTCAATAAATCGGTCTTTACACTAAAGCTTAAGTTTTGTCCCGATTCCTTAAGAATGACCCCTGAATCACAAAGACCGTAGAATAAATAGTTGAAATTAATAAAGCTGCTTTAGCGCAAAGAGCGAGGTAATAGGAGGGGGTGAACACCTCATATGCGTAATAATTTCTGTTCGTTTTAAGTTTTAATGCCGCTTCTTATTTTCAGTTAAAAAAACTTTTTCATATTTATTTTTTCATTGTTCTTTTAAAAAATTCTAAAAAATCCTGCTCCCCCTTCATGGAAATTTTCTTTCCCCATGACGAATTCCTCCATGGAAAGCTCCCCCCAAATAACCCCCTCCTCTCAACCCCTCCGTCAAACCAAAAAAAACCTGAAAGCGTCTGTACAATGTGTAAACACTGGTCAAAGTTTGCAATTTGTAGCCCCTCCAAAGGGGACTGTGGAGGAGTAAGTTGTCCCCAAAGACATAGTTATTAGATTTTTCGACTATGCTGAATAAAATGGCTATCTCTGAATTTTGATCGAGTGACTTTGGGAAAAATGAGCATATGAAGGGCCCTAGGTGCCCTCAATTTTTTTTAATCGCTTGAAAAGAGCACTAGAACTTTTGATTTTCGTTAGAATGAGCCTTCACACGACATTCTAGGACCATTGGGTCGATACAATAACCCCTGGGAAAAAAAAACAATAGCAAAAAAAAACAAAAAACAAATAAACATGCATCGGTGATCCGTCTTGTGGCAAAAAAATGCAAAATTCTACATTTTTTGTAAATAGAAGCTTGAAACTGCTACTGTAGGGTTTTCTGATACGATGTATAATATGGTGTGATTTTTGATTAAGATTCTATGACTTTTAAGGGGTGTTTTCCCCTATTTTCTAAAATAAGGCGAATTTTCTCAGGTTCGTAACTTTTGATGGGTAAGTTTAAATTTAATGAAACTTATATATTCAAAATTGGCATTAAAATGCAATCCTTTTGATGTAACTATTGCGGTTACTATTGAGTCCGGTCGCTCCCTACTACAGTTCGTTATCACGAACTGTTTGATTAATGCCATATTTGCCTTTCATTCAATCGGACTGTCAGTCTTGGCTTCTTATTAGTAGGGGAAAGATACGGAAAAAAAATGGTCGAACCAGGAAAAAATTGGTACAGAAATTATTTTTGCACCACTGTGTTCAGAAAAGAGAGCTCTACAACATATCAAAAATCTAAATCTCCATCCCGTTGCGAAATTCCCTTTTTTTCACGTTTTTTGCGCCTATTTTTTAGATATTTCCAGAATCCGAGAATGAGGAACCGTGAAAAGAAAAGTAGTTTATTGATGGTTTCCCTTTTAAGAAACGATTGTTTTTGTGCTCTTTTATTAGACAGAAACATCACGTTTAATCATTTAATTCTTTTTTATGTTTTGTTTTTGTTTTTGTATTAAGTAAAAAAAAAAAAAAAAAAAAAAATCAAGCGACACACGATCACGGGGTATTTTTCGAAGAGGAGCACGAATTTTTCGGTTCAGAATGAGGGTTTTCGTTGTAACATTCACCGACAGCTCACTTATTCCCAGTTCTCTTTTTTAGATGGCTGAGACCGCAGTTTTATGTCCCCTTTGTGAACGTTCAATAGACACCTCAGAATCGTCGGTACTGGCAGAAAAAAGAGCTACGGTGATCAATGAAGCTAGCAAAACGAGAGGTACCAGCATCTCTGTCGAGGCAGGGAACCAAGTCCATATTGCTTGCAGAAAGACTTTCACAAACAAAATATATCCGTCGAAAATTGAGAATGAGAGACGACGAACCTTGCAAGAAAAGACGGAAGCAGAAAAAGTGGTACTCCGATCACGGACTCCAAGTTTCAACTTCCAAGAGTGTTGCTTTTTCTGCACTACAAGGATAAATCTCCACACTACCCACAGAAAAGGACACGAGTGGTACAAGGTTCGGACTAAAGACTTTGAAGAGAGTATAAAGGCAGTGTGCAAAAACCGTGATGATGATTGGTCAAATAACCTTTTCCGCCGAATATGTGCAGTGTCAGACCTGCACGCAGTTGACGCCATTTATCACGCAGCCTGTTCTTCTATGTTTCGATTAAATAAGAGTCTTCCAGCCAGATTTGCGACGCAAGAACTTTTTGGAATACTTGAAGATACTGAGCCAGATAAAAAATGTCCAAAAAGGGGGAGGCCAGGTCACGATGAAAGATATCAGGCGTTTTTGAAGCTGGCTACTTTTTTCGAAGAAAATGACGAAGAACTGTATACAGTCAGTGAACTTGTTGTTAAAATGGGAGAGCTTTTGAGTGGGACAGACCTTGAACCGTACTGTAACAAGTACTTGAAGAGCAAGCTTCTGGAATATTTCAGTGACCAGCTAGTATTTGCAACTATTGACGGTAAGGCTGACGTGGTGACATTCAAAGAAAAAGCATCAGCGATACTCCAGAATTTTTATTACTTGGACAAAACCGATAACGAAGAGAGTGAGAAAATCAAGCTTATTAGAGCAGCAGCAAAGATTATCAAAAGTGATATCAAAAATTGGTTACTCGACAAGTAAGCAGCACCGCGACATGAGTTCCAGTAGAAAGGAGCGTGACTTCGACGATACCCAGAAGCTCGTCGGATACTTCGGAGAATCTTCTCCGTTCAGAGGTGACAATCAGCTTAGAAACATTGCCAACGGCATAACTTCTTCCCAAGATGTTAATGTTGACGAGGCCGATTTGGCTGGAAAGTTGATTCTAAGTAAGATGACGGGACAAACCTTGAAGGAGCAAGTCTTCAAGAAAAAAGACCAAGTGACCCAAATGAATACCAAAAAGGCGGGGTCCTCTGTGGTAGCGCACATAGATCCGGCGCTCCAATTCCAGCGGTTTATAATAGTAGCCCAACGAACTGACCTCCGAGAAGAATACTTCAAGTACGAACTTTGTACGATTCCTCCTTCTCTTTTCGAAAGCGATGGCCTTATGAGAAAAGCAAATAAGCCAGAGCTTGCAAAAGCGATCTTTCTGGCTTGCGGGATTGAGACTCAGTCACCCTCAAGACCTGCTTCTGCGTGTAACATCGTCTTGGATGGTGGTTCTCTTCTACATCGAGTTCCATGGAAGGTAGGGTCAACCTTCAAGGTCATCTTTGCTTCATACGTCCATTACGTACAAGCAAGGTACCCTAGTGCGATCGTTGTGTTTGATGGATATGAAGGTGGTCCAGCAATCAAAGATGCTACCCATTTATGTCGAGCAAGGATGGTTGGCCGCCAAGTCTTTTTCACCGAAGAGATGACCCTCTGCATGAAAAAAGAAGAGTTTCTTTCATGTAAGACAAACAAAGGACGTTTCCTGAAGCTGCTCGGCAACCATTTGGAAGCCGTTGGTTTCCGAATTTTCCACTCGGAAGGAGACGCCGACGTTCTGATTGTAGAAAAAGCCGTAGAAGCTGCTAGTCTTACAGACACATTCGTGGTTGCTGATGATACTGACATCTTGGTTCTTCTGATCAGTCGATCAGATTCGCGTTCCGGGCGTTTATATTTCTCACCTGAAGCTAAGTTTGGCGGTACTAGTTCAGCTTGGGATATTAGTGAGATGAAGCAGAAGCTAGGAACAGATGTCAGCAATCTGATACCGTTCTGTCATGCCGTGCTGGGTTGTGACACAACCTCTCACCTTTACGGAATAGGAAAGGGCAAAGCCGTTCAGCTGCTACTTTCCAACAAGAGTTTCAGGAACAGCGCTGCTATATTTGGCGACAAGCTCGCATCGCTTGACGATATTGTGGCAGCAGGAGAACGAGCATTGTTGATACTGTACGGTTGCCCTGATGTTTCGAACCTGGACACTGCCAGAAAGCTAATCTTTCACAGAAAAGTGAGCACTGCCACCACTTTCGTGCATCCACAAGAACTGCCACCGACTCAGGCAGCAGCGAAGTACCACTCGCTACGTGTCTACTGCCAAGTTCAAATCTGGCTCGGGAACCCAGTAGACCCTTTACGCCTGGGATGGAAACTGTAGGATAACGAAGTTTTTGCGCCAATAAAAACAGATCTCCCTGCCGCTCCGTCTCAGCTGCTGAAAATTATCAAATGCTCGTGTCGTATTGACGGCTGTGATAGTGAAAAGTGTACCTGTAAGAAAAACGGACTTGAGTGTACTATAGCCTGCCGTACCTGTAAGAGAAGCTTGTGCAACAATTCGAAGTTTCAAGAAGAAGAACTTAGTGAAGAAAAATAACAGTTAACTGTGATGATGAAAAATCTAGTTTCTATATTTTGATGATGTGCAATTTTTATATATTTGAAAAATAAGATAAAAGCTTTTCTCTGAACACATTAAGTTAGAACCTACCTTGTCTCATGGTGTTTGGCGCTGAGGTGTTTCGTCATTCCTGTTTATTGTTGTTTAGTCTTTTTTTTTCTAAGCCTTTCGTTTACATAGCCAAATAGACTACAACGCTGGTAAGAGTTTTTTTTCCCCAAAGACACAGTTTCCCCCCCCCCCTTTTTTTTTTGCTGATAAATATTTTTTTTTGGTCAGGTAACGAAATGAGTATCAGAAATGAATTCAGAGCCAAAAGCTGATCTAAAAAGATGTGTAAAACATTATAGTTTACGTTTTTAATCTTTTTCCCGGTTTTTGAGAAAATAAATAAAAAAAACATTAAAAAAAAGCAATTTCGCATCGAGCTAGAGATTTAGATTTTTGATATGTTGCTAAGCATTTTTTTCCGGTCCGGATGGTGAAGAAACCATTCCTGTACCAATTTTTTCCTGGTCAAAACTTATTTTTCTCCTACTATATACAATTAGCTATGGCTTCATGCCCGCAGCTTTTATTTCATTGGATTATCTCATTTATTTTATTTCATTGGATCTCTTGAACTCTCTGGAAATTTTTTCTTGAATTTACTGGTCATTTTGGGATACACATAAGAAAATATAAGCTATCTATGATAGCAAGACCGAATCCAGGAGTCAGGATTAGGGGATTAATCCCCTCCCCCTCTTCCAAAAAATGTTTCTCCAACACAAAATGACGTTTAAAGTATAAAACGCGTGAAATCTAAAATTTTACGTATAAGACGTTTTATAGTCGGGGGGATGGGGATGTGTGGGAGGATCTTTCCTCGGATGTATCACGGGTAAGAGTATTTCCATGAAGGGGGCGCTGGATTTTCCGGTATTATTTAAAAAAAAATCATTTTTGGATACTTTTTTAGCAGCCAAAAAATTTGGAGGGAAACTAGGCCATCTCCCCCGCCCCTCTTTGATCAAAATCGTCCGATCAAAAATTTAAAAAAACAATTTAGCAAAACAATAATATGCAAATTTTGTTTTAATTATTCATGAACAATGAGCAAAAATTAAAACTTGCGTTAATTCAAATGCGTCCAGAAATCAAATTAAAAAAGTTTTTTTTTCCACAGAAAGTAAGGAACGACATTGAAACTTAAAACGAACAGATATGATTCCATATATGAAAGGGGCTTTCCCCTCCTTAACGCCCCGCTCTTTACGCTAAAATTTTCAATTGTTTTACAAAGTAGAACTGTAACAAAGAGTCAGATTTTAGCATAAGGAGTGGGGGCGTTGATAAGGGGACAGTTCCTTCCATATACGGAATCCAGGAAGCAAGGTAACAAATTACCTAAAGCCCATTAAACTAGGTAAAGTGCTTGCACTGAAAATTGAATAGACTTTTAAATTGTTATTTGAGATCCGATGACAGGTTATGGTTATAAAGCGACAAGACCGGAAAGATAAAAAACGAAGTTTGTTTCCTTGTATTGAAGTTTGTTTCAAATATGCAATAATATGTATCTCCCCGGGTATTTCGGAGAACGTAATGCATCAAGAAAATAATAGACATTATGGTGGCATTTTGGTTTTGGCTAAAGCATCTGCTATTGAAAGCTATGAGAGAATTAATAGTAAATCTGAAAACTTGCTTTGGTTTTATATTTTTTTAAACGTGGGAAGCAATTAATTTTGGGGTTTACTTCAAGCAATTAATTTACCTCCACAGAATAGTTCATATAATCGAGAAAATACTTCGGAAATTAAAGAAGAAGAATTATCGTTAATACAGAAAAGTTAGAGAGATCTGGAGTGCGTGTTGATGGGGTATTTTAATTCTTATACCGGCATAGAGGCTGAGTTCCCAGATTTAGGGGATTTTTTCCAATTTGCTGTACAATACCACGAAGTAACAAGGATTAAAAAAGAACAAATAAATATATGGGGAAGAAAATTTCTAGTGGCTTACGCCTCAAACCCTAAGATCTCTATGCCTCTTTTTTGAAAAAGATAGTCCTATCAGCCCTTACTCAAGAAAATCCTATCAATCCTTACTTGATTCAGTTTGGCACCACAGTAGAATTTCGAGCTCTTTCAAGATTATCTAAAATTCGTGTTTTGTAACCGGAAACACACGGGCCGTTTAATAATAGTAATTAGCTTTCTTGAATGTGCTAAACAAAACTTAGCGTGAGGACTTTCTTTGTGTTTGTGTGTTTTTTTCTCTCTCTCTTCCTCTCGCTCTCTCTCTCTCTCTTTAATGTGACGGTGTGTCTGTCCGTCACTCCTTCAGAACTAATTACCTTATGTATTTATCTAACGGTTCAATGAGAGCTGGGATATTTTGACATTAAAATGCAATTAAAATGCAATTGACATTAAATTGCTTGAAGTAAACCCAAAATTAATTGCTTCCCACGTTTAAAAAAATATAAAACCAAAGCAAGTTTTCAGATTTACTATTAATTCTCTCATAGCTTTCAATAGCAGATGCTTTAGCCAAAACCAAAATGCCACCATGATGTCTATTATTTTTTTGATGCATTACGTACGATCTGTTCTCCGAAATACCCGGGGAGATACATATTGTTGCCTATTTGAAACAAACTTCAATACAAGGAAACAAACTTCGTTTTTTATCTTTCCGGTCTTGTCGCTTTATAACCATAACCTGTCATCGGATCTCAAATAACAATTTAAAAGTCTATTCAATTTTCAGTGCAAGCACTTTACCTAGTTTAATGGGCTTTAGGTAATTTGTTACCTTGCTTCCTGGATTCCGTATATGGAAGGAACTGTCCCCTTATCAACGCCCCCACTCCTTATGCTAAAATTTGACTCTTTGTCACAGTTCTACTTTGTAAAACAATTGAAAATTTTAGCGTAAAGAGCGGGGCGTTAAGGAGGGGGAAGCCCCTTTCATATATGGAATCATTTCTGTTCGTTTTAAGTTTTAATGTCGTTCCTTACTGTGTGTGTGTGTGTGTGTGTGTGTGTGTGTGTGTGTGTGTCGAAATTTTTACTTTTTGTGTTTTATTCAGTTTTTTCATTCGGCCTTTTTGGGGGGGGGGGGGTCCGATAGAGCAGTACTAAAATCAAGCAATAACGCACACACACACACACATACACACACACACACAAACACACACATATATATATATATATATATATATATATATATATATATATATATATATATATATATATATATATATATATATATATATATATATATATATATATATATATATATATATATATATATATATATATATATATATATATATATATATATATTGTTTTGTTTAGTTTTTAAAACTAAAAATTTTATTTGTGGAATGTAAGTTAGGAGTGACTATTAGTTTCAGGTATCGGTAGTGTTAATATTCTGACACAATCTTATTTTAAAATTTGGACAAGACAGCCATAAAACTTTTCAGTAAATAGGGGTAAAACCAAAATAACTTTTTAGTTATAAAAAGTATTATTGGGTTATTCCCCCATCCCCCAGAAAATACCCCCGTGGAAAATTCCCCCTCCCCTCCCATAGAGTAAATAGAGGAATAGAAAATGATGTAGTCCTAATAAAAAAAACAACAACACAACAATGTAAAAAAAAAGTTAGTGCCCAATTTTTGTTAAAACTATATAGCAAAAAATGTTATCCCCCAGGGGCATTTAAGGTTCGAATGAAAAGGTTGGTTATATAAACTTTACAGATCGTTGATTTGGTTGAAATCGGAATCTTTAATTCCTTTTTAAGAATCAAAAGTGATGGATTTCAATCAGACCTTCCCCGACTACCCTTCTTTGCTCCTAACACAATAACGGCTTAGATTATTTAGTTAGGCCTTTCAGAGTAAGCTGTGGCAGATCTTGAACTCGTCTGAAGCCACTATGTGTATACTTTTAATACAAATTCTACGGTTAATAAGTCACTAGAACCTGGGGGTCAGGATTCTAAGCTATGCTCTGGGGGATTTAGAATTCTTATGGAAGAGATGGTTGTATAAACTTAAAAATTGGCTCATTTGGTTTAATTTAAAGTTCTAGTTCCCTTTTAAGAGTCAAAAGCGATTGAGTTCAACCAGCCCCCCTCCCAGCAACCCGTCTTTCACCACGCGCAAATATCACAATAACAGCTTACATTATAAAGATAGACCTTTCAGGGCAATTTGTGCCAGACCTAGCCAGAAGACACTATGTGTGTACTTTTAATGCCACATCTACAAATATAGTAACTAATGACGTTAAGGGTTGAAACGTTTAGTGGGAGTTACAATTAAAGGAAAGACACGATACACATGAAAGTATTAAAAGGTGATAGAAGCAATATCATAGGCAGCGCTGCTCTATCATCGCTAATAGTTCAATTATATTTTAAAAGAGCTAATTTGATTGGAAATTCGAAGCTGTAGTACCCTTTTTACGACTCAAAAGTGTTTGGAGTGTAATCAGCCCTCCTCTTTAGCTCATAATTATCCATGTATTTTTAATCAAAATTTTAAGAAAGCCATTTTGTTTAGCATAGTTTAACGATCTTGTAAATATATATTTAGGGCTATTGTGCAGGTTAACCCCCACTGTTTCGCGATTTGCTCTTTATGCTTAAAAACCAAATGTAACTTTAAGATTAAATGAAAATGGCGAGTTCAAGATCCACCATAGCTTATCCTGAAAGACCTAACTTTACAATTTGAGCCGTTATTGTGATATTTGTGTTTGGTTAAAAGAGGGGTAGTTGGGGGAAGTGTAATTGAAATCCATTATTTTCGACTCATAAAAAGGAACTAAAAGGTCTAATTTCAACCTAACGAGTCACTTCTAAAGTTTATATAACTTTCCCTTCCCTTCGAACCCTAAATTCCCAATGGGCATAAAATGCACCACTCACCTCCAGACTCTAGTGGTTCGCACGGACCCTTGTCCAAACATTGAATAAGTTTCTTCCTTTGAGCCCGTACTATGTTGCAATTTTGTGAATTGAAAGGAAAAAGTATGCATATTGACAATGTTTAAACCTAGTAAATTAGAACATCTCTTAAATAAACACATTTTGTTTTTCTTAGTCTTGTATTAAAGCAAATGATGGGGTATCAATGACCAGTCGCCATAATTAAATTAAAGCGCATTTTGTATAGAATTACTCAAGTAAATGACAAATTAAAAGAACAAATACTTATACAATAAAGTAAGCAATCATTTATCTGATAAAGTCTCACTGTTTCGTGCCTGTGCATCTTTCTTAGGTAATTGAAAATTCAGCTTTTGTTTCCATATTTGAAGCAAATTTAATAATATCTTAATAAAACTTGCATTGTTACCATGTAGCATATATGGAAATCCAGTGGCTTTATCAGGAAGGAAATTTTCTCTACAAGATTTCTTTCCTGCATTCCTCCTCTTAGATTAAAAAAAAATCTCTTCGTGGTATTATCATTGAAAAAGGGCTTGTTTTTTTTGCTTTGTATTTTTGTTAAAGAAATTGAAAAGACAGCGAGATTCCAGTGCCTGGAATCTGGAGAATACTCTTTCGCCCCCTCTCCCCTTCCCCTTGGGCTGTGTTTACAAATCTATTTTGAGGAAGGAATACAAAAAAAAAAAATAAAACCCATCAGAAACTTGTTTAAATGCATTGCCCTACGTTTTAACGAGTCGGACAAACAGATCGGAGATTAGCATATTGGGTCCAGCATTGTCCCCTAGTTTCCATGAATTGGCGCATTTGATCAATACCAGTGGTGTCGACTGGTGTATTGACAATTTTTATTGCAAATGAGGGTGTTTTTTGGGGTATTTTTGTAAAAGAAAGTAAAAAAAAAACAAGAGAATTGTTCTCTCTGGATTTCGAAAAAAAACTTTTCTCTGTCCCCCACCCCCTTAATTGCCGTGAATTAACGTTATTCATCAATGCTGGTTCCGATCATTGTTAGCTAAAGGGCCAAGAGAATATATCTCTGGTTTAAGGTGTTATCTTTTCTGATTTTGGCTTTTTGAGTGACAATTTTGTCCAAGTCTTAATTGGAAAATTTTCCGTTTACTATTAAAATTTTGAGATAAACTTTGATATTATGGGAAATGTTTCGTACTGTTTACAAAAATCTAAAGACAAAGTGATAAGTTAATTGAATGTTATTTGGGAATTGCAACCGAAATAAATTTTATGACAAACTTTGTTACTTGTATTCTTATAACTCCTTTGACATTCCTTGTAGAATTATCGCTTCTCGGCATTTTTGCTAAGATCAAAGTGTAGTATCTGTTCTTATCAGCTTAATATCTGATACGGCCCCTACATGGGCCCAGAATATTAAACTGATTTTTGGAAACCGGAGGGGTGTCAGGGCTTGCTCCGCTCCCTTCACACGTTGGCCCGGTATTGCAGTACTTCCGGGATCGGCGCACCCCTTTCGAGACGAGATCAAAGTCCATGAACCCTAATCAATAATGTGTTATTGAACCAAACTATTTAACTGAACCAAATGATTCATCTGGATCTATTGAAGAATGGTCTCAAGAGATGCTACAATTATTCAAGGTCAAATCTCATCATGAAAAAACATCTGTAACAGCTGTCCTCCACAAATTCTTTCATCAGAACAAATTTATGATGTCACTTGCTTTGAATTGCACTAAATATATTACCTACAGGACTGTTCGTGATTAACATTTCCTCGTAAGTTTAAATAACAAATATATCCCTGTGAATCGAAATTTCTACTCTTAGCACACAATCAGGCTTAAAATAGACCTATAGTTACATTGTGCTGTATCTCAATCAGAAAACACCCAAGCATTTGACTGTAGTCACCAACATTTTTGACAATAAAATTACCATATTTTTACCAGTGAACAGTAAAAGGTCATTAGTTGACATCAAGTTGCTGAAGAAACTACAAGAAAACTGATATTTATTTTACGTCCAAGGTAATTCAAAACCAAGGCTTAGGAAAGCTACACTCAAACATGAGGTTTAAAAAGAATTCAATAATCTCTTATCAGAGCTTTGTTTAAATTTAACTGAGAGTGATGTTCTGCTGCTAGAAGTATTTTAGGAACAGACAAAGCTAAATTGTTCACTAGTGCGTGCCATAGCAGGCAAAAACAAGGGGAAAAAATTTAAAAGGAAAAGCGTTCTTCCTGTAGGCTGTCCTGAACACTTGAAAGTGTTCTTCAAAAAATCGGGCCATATATTTGAACATTGGGGGGGGGGGGTAAGTATAGCGGGTTTGCATGCCTAAGGTGTTAGTTACAATTATTCTGCATATTATATAGTAAGAATAGTTTTCTACCTACACACTGTCCAAATATTTTACCCCTACAGACTTCACTTTCAGCAATAGTTTTCCACCTTCACTTTCAGCAATATAAGTCAAGAGTGTTTTACATTACTCACGATTTAAGGTTTAGACAATGGCCTGTAAGCACAGCTGAGATCTAATATAATCAATATTTGAGTCTAAATTAAGAAAAGAGGCGCATTTAAGAAAAAGAGGCTGGGGAAAATTTGTCTTCCAATAAATTCTAACGGCTGTAAAAGAGCTTCTTTGCAATTTTTCAGCCGTTAATTGCAGGACTTTTACAATTTCCTAAAAATGGCTAATCCCTACAAGCTGACACCAATAGAATTGGTCCTTTCGCCAAAACAGCACTTTGAGGGCAATCTAAGTAAATTTATCAACAATATGACAATTGCTGACAATGAAAAATTAACTTTACTACGAGTGGAAGGCATAAACCCTACCGTGAGAAGCCGCTAACAAAAATTCCATTGATTGCAAAAAGGAAACGCCTCAACCAGAGTCCTGGTTGAACTTGGCTGAGGTAAGGATGCTGGGACTGTTTTAAAAAACTGTTCATTTGAGTTTTATTGATTTTATCCTCTTGTCAGTTTTTTTTTCTTATTTGTATTGCTGAAGACGGCCCTTGGACATAGGGCCGAAATATTCATTCTAATTTGTTTCCCGCTGTCTTAAAAAATTCCCTATTGTTCTTCTTCTTTTTGGCGTTAGAGATCAAATAACGATACTGAAAATACTCTCCTGGTTATTGACATTCTAATGAATTTATTTGTCATGTTCTATCTATATACCCGAGCAAAGTTTTTTCAACAATTTCAAAAGCTTTCACATGTGCTATGACTCAACTGGGAACGCTTTAATCTTTAACATTTTCGAAAATATCATACAATCCCTTTCGTATTTCGCACGGCCGTACTGTATTGATCTTTTGAAGGATGATCAAAATTCTTCATCAATAATTTTATTAGGTTCTTAAAAAATTCCTCTAGCCTTCTCATACAAGCCTAGATACCCAAGAAAATACCCCAAGGTTTTTGGGGGTTAGGATGCTCTTCTATTCACCAGAAGCTATACAAAAGTAATATATGCACTATCATTTCACTGAAAATCCAATACATGAAAACGATGGCAGAATTATATTCATATAATGGTTTTTCAGTTGGACAACAACACATCTGAGATTATCAATACAGTATAGACGTCCATAATCAAAACATATTAAATTCATTGGTTCCGCATTGCCAACTTTTTGCCATTAAATGCATAAATCGAATCCTCTAAGTTAACAATCTTAAACCAAACAGACTAAGCTGAATGAAGATATCGAGCACAAAAAAAAAAACACGAAAAAGCCATAAATATGAGTTGCGCAACTCTCATTTAACTCCACCAAACAACTAGCGGTGTTGGCTCTTTAATGAATACGGAACATATTTTCAACAGAAATTATTCTTTCTCCGATGGTTTTTCAACATATTTGAGAGAATGAATTATTTTAGTCATTTCATAATTATTATTATTTCGCCATTAGTAAGCATATAGATACGGTAAATTCTGGCATTGGGGCATTTCGACAAGCAAGATCGCCTTTCCAACTTTTATCAAGGTTCACTCTATATATAAAAAAGCCTAGCTACATTATTTTAAGTTTAGCATTAATCCGTAAATATAAAATGGTGGGTCCAGAAACAGATCTGTCGAAACTGTTTTTGAGACATAATCATAAAACCAGTTTTCCTTTATGACATCCCCATGTTAAAAGGGGATGTTTAAACTTATAAGTATCCAACACATGTTCGTGTATAATAAGTGATTTTCATTAATTGTTTTGATAAACGCCGTTTTGTATTTTATCTGTCTTGTACTCCGTTCCTATGAACTATCCCTAACTCTAGGATCAACAAGTAGTTTGCAAGAATGCAAAGAAGCAATATTTTATTAATTTAATTTCTATTAAAATAAGGAAAAAAAATGGTCTTGAATGTTGAGTCAGGAAGGGGTTCCTTGGCAGGAGCAGAGGCCACATAATTGCACAGCTTCAATGAGCAGTAAATTCGTTAGGTGAAGGATGAGGAAAAAAGAATATTGATTAGAAAATTTTTTTAGGGTTCTATTTTTTTGTAAAATATGAAAAGGTGAGAGAAAGAAAAATACACGCGAATTTTACTGAGATTCTATTTAACTTAAGGTTTAGAACCGTTGATTTTTTATTTATTTAAACTTTAAAATTATAAGAAACCAGTTCTGCTGCACTGTCTTTTTATGTAAAAATAAGCGTCTATACACAAAAAGACGAATGCAACAGAAAACAGGCTTATACAGAGTTCGAAATTTACTGCCCAGCAGCTACTTCATTACCTAGAAAAGAAGAGGAACGTCAATCATTTACAGACAATAAATACTATGTTTTTCCGACCTAGAGCGAAAACCTCAAGGTGGTTGGGATGCTAGGTCAATGTACCTTTTTTCCCTTACTATTAACAAATCCCTTTAGACTTTCCTGGCTCATTTTGTTATGTAGAAAAGCACAGAGACAAATGCGTTCCTTCAAATTCAATTAGTAAATACAAGAAAAATGTTTAAAAATGAAAATATATATAAAAGCTCCATTTAATAAAATTGATCCATATATTTCCTTGGTTTTTTGTTTCAGTTTTTCTTTGATGACATACACTCATTTGGGCTGTAAATCATGAGTGGGTTGAGCCCCTTTCTCAGGGTCACGATATTTGCCTTCTCTCCTTTGACATCGCGAAAGCCTTTGATCGTGTATGGCAAAAGAGACTTCTTTGTAAACTGAAAGCCTGTGGAATTGATATTCGACTATTTGAGGTGCTTGCTGACTTTTTTTTTGTCAAGGATCATTGTAAGTTGTCCTCAACGGCTTCATATCAAAAGCACATCCAATCTTATCGGTAGTACCCCAAGGAAGTATTCTTGGGCCAACTCTTCTTGGTATTCGTAAACGATCTAGGGGACAACCTTGTGAAGAAACCTCACCACTTTGCTGATGACACGACAACAAAAGCATCAATTGCAAAAGATGACGATCCCAGCAAACCCCATAAGGTTGACCTGGAGAGAATCGAGGCGTGGGCAGATGCATGGCTTGAAAGTTTTAACGCATCAAAAATGTAAGAGCTCCTACTTTCTCAGGTGCTTAATATGAGGGCTCATCGTGATTTCGTCTTCAAAGGAGAGGCAATAATGCGAGTTGATACACTGTGCCTACTTTGATTAATTTCTCTTCGGAACTCTCATGGACTGAGCAACTCAGTAAAATTAGATCCTCTTCCTCCAAGAAGTTAGGAGTTATCCTAAGATGCAAAAGTCTTCTCCCTGATGAGTCTGTTCTGCCACTTTTCATTTCGTGCATCAGACCTGTCATGGAATATGCATGTCCTCTTTTCGCAAATATACCTGTTTGCAGTTTCAAAACCTGTATAAGTGCAACGATTTTTTTTTTATTTCAAAGGTTTTGCTTTAAAGTTTGAAGTGACTTTTACCTCAAGGCCTTACCTGGCTTTAAAAGTCAAAAATCATATTCCAGACATGTTATCTTGTCTCACAAGATAACATTGACTGAAGATTAAGAGACTGGTGTATTTAAAATTGGGCAGCTAAGAATAAACTGTAGTTCAATGCAACTAAGTTAAAACTCTTTGGTTTGGGCTAAGATAAATAGAAGTGGCAGTATTTCATTAGTTCTGAACACCCTAGCAATCATCAACCATACCAAAAAGACCTTATTATGTCCTTATTACAAATTCAGGAGCCCTGAAATAAATGTTGTGAAAGAAGTTAAAGTGAGAGGAAATTAAAAAAAAAAATAATTCAAAAAAGTGTGCAAAAGCTTTTTTTGGAAGTATGATATTTTGGGGTCGAACAATTGATATTTAGAGTGACCTGGAAATCTTGGAAAACGCTTAGGGTGGAGAGATCAGGATGAAACTTGGTGGGAAGAATAAGCACAAGTATTAGATACATTGTTGATATAAGTGTACCGGATCCGCTCTCTTGGAGGAGTTGAGGGATTTCCAGTGCTTTGGCGAGTTTGGTGCTTCTAGACATACATTGGTAGGCGTGTCAGGGACCTGCTCAAATTGACTTTATAACAGTCGTTGCCCCGATTCGACCATCTAGGAGGCTGGAGGGAGAAGAAAAAATGAAAAAAGAAGTATTTTTAACTTACGAATGGGTGATCGGATCTTAATGAAATTTGATATTTAGAAGGAACTCGTGTCTTAGAGGTCTTATTTTAAAATCCGGACCGTATCCGGTGATATTGGGGAGAGTTGAAGGGGAAACAGGAAATCTTGGAAAACGCCTAGAGTGGAGAGATTGTGATTAAACTTGGTGGGAAAAATAAGCACAAGTCTTAAATACGTAATTGACACAACTGGACTGAATCTGCTCTCGTTGTGGGGAGTTGGGGGTGGGGGGTGGGTGTTGATTCGAAAAAATTAGAAAAATTGAGGTACTTTACCCTAGGGTCGGGTGACTGGATCTTAATAAATTTTGATATTTAGAAGGAATTCATGCCTCAGAGGTCTTATTTTAAATTCCAACCAGATCTGGTTACGCTGAGGGGAGTTGGAGGGGATAAAAGGAAATCTTGGAAAACTCATAGAGAGGAGAGATGAAACCAGGTGGGATGAAACTTGGTACAAATGGGAGATGAGATCTTAATGAATTTAGAAGTAGCTCGTGTCTTAGAGCTCTTGTTTTAAATCATGACCTTTATTAAACCTCTGATTTCCTTTTAAATCAATCTATTGATTCTTAGAATTTTGCTAGAGCTCATGGCTCTTCCGACTTCGTCACAAGCGCCTTATGAACTCTTAGCGCTTTTTTTGTACTGACACTAAAGAGCGAATTCGGCCCTTTTGGGCTTGTGATGGCCGTTTTGTTGGAATAAAATCTTGTCTTACAAAAACAAACTTATTTTATTTTCTGAAGTCTTGACTTTTCAAATTACACCTTATCTACCCAGGAAAGTTTTTCCCCAGAAATTTCTTCTCCACAAAAATCATCCATGCTTATACCGACTCACGGCCTCATCTTTTAATAGATGGTGCTTAATGAGCCATAATTATACTGAAAGTAAGGAGCGACATTAAAACTTAAAACGCACAGAAATTACTTCGTATATGAAAGAGGCTGCTTCCTCATCAACGCCCCGCTCTTTACGCTAAAGATTTTTACTGTTTTAAAAAGAAGAATTGAGAGAAAGAGTCAAACTTTAGCGTAAAGAGCGGGGCGTTGATGAGGAAGCAGCCTCTTTCATATACAAAGTAATTTCTGGTCGTTATAAGTTTTAATGTCGCTCCTTACTTTCAGTCAAAAAAACTTGTTTTTTTTTATTTAATTTCTGGACGTTTTTGAATCAATGAATGTTTTGATTTTGGCTCTCCGCAGAGGAATAATTAAAACAAAATTTGCATTTTTTTTTGGCTAAATGGCTTTCTCATAATTTTGATCGAATGATTTTGAGAAAAAAAGAGCGGGGGAGGAAGCCTAGTTGCCCTCCGATTTTTTGGTTAATTAAAAAGGCAACTATAATTTTTAATTTTTTACGAATATTTTTATTAGTAAAAGATTTACGTAACTTATAAATTAGCTTACGTAAAGAACTTTTGTATTCTCATATTTTTATTACATATATGAGGGGGTTCACCCCCTTGTCAGATCCTCGCTCTTTACACTAAAGCTTAAATTTTGTCCCAATTCATTAAGAATGACCCCATAATCACAAAAGCCGTAGAATAAATAGTTGAAATTACTAAAAAATACTTTGGCGTAAAGAGCGAGGTAGTAGGAGGAGGTGAGCCCCTCAAATGGGTAATAATTTCTGTTTGTTTTAAGTTTTAATGCTGCTCCTTACTTCCAGCTGAAAGAACTTTTTCATATTTATTTTTTCATTGTTTTTTTTTTTTTAAATAATGCTAGTAAATCCTGCCCTCCCTTCATGGAGATTTTCTTCCCCCATGACAAACTATCGATGGACAGTTCCCCCAGCATATCCCCCTCTTCTCAACCCCTCCCCCAACCAAGAAAATCCTCCTGAAAACGCCAGTACACTTCCCAATAACCATTACTATATGTAAGCACTGGTCAAAGTTTGTAACTTGTTGCCCGTCCCACGGGGACTGTGGGGGAGTAAGTCGTCCCCAAAGACATAGTTTTAAGGTTTTTCGACTACGCTGAATAAAATGGCTATCTCAGAATTTTGATCCGTTGACTTTGGTAAAATAATTAGCGTGGGAGGGGGCCTAGGTGCCCTCCAATTTTTTTGGTCACTTAAAAAGGGCACTAGAACTTTTCATATCCGTTAGAATGAGCCCTCTTGCAACATTCTAGGACAACTGGGTCGATACGATCACCCCTGAAAAAAAAAAAAAAAAAAAAAAAAAAAAAAAAAAAAAAAAAAAAAAAAAAAACAAATAAACACGCATCCGTGATCTGCCTTCTGGCAAAAAATACAAAATTCCACATTTTTGTAGATATGAGCTTGAAACTACTACAGTAGGGTTCTCTGATACGCTGAATCTGATGGTGTGATTTTCGTCAAGATTCTATGACTTCTAGGGGGCGTTTCCCCCTATTTTCTAAAATAACGCAAATTTTCTCAGAATCGTAACTTTTGATGGGTAAGACTAAACTTGATGAAACTTATATATTTAAAATCAGCATTAAAATGCAATTCTTTTGATGTAGGTATTGGTTACTATTTTTATATCCATTTTTTAAAGTTTTGGTTACTATTGAGCCGGGTCGCTCCTTACTACAGTTCGTTACCACGAACTGTTTGAAATTTTCTAAAACAAATAAAACATCAAAAACAAAAGAAAAAGAAACGAATTACATTTTTTTCTCTTCCTTTTCGTTTCCTTCGTACCAATTCCTAAAGAACCCCAGCCTACTGGGTGATAGAAATTCTCAAAACACCCAGAACCCACTCCTATAACATAATAGCCTTTCAAACTTCCTCCAGTCAAGAAAACCTCACAAATGACTTTGGCACACCTGAACATCCACCATAAATACCCGTGCTCTTCTCCAATCTCCCTCAGTAATTACATAAACATTAACATCAACAAGGCACCAAACTCCCTCGCTTACTCCACTGACAAAGGATCACTTGGGTTAGAAGAAAAAACATGATCAATATTAGTTGTACTACCACTCCAATGAATATAAGTAAAATCCTGGGACTTCGGTAAAACAGAAAAATTAGGAAGACAAGAAGATAAAATTGTACCCCTTTCATTTGCTATATTTGGATCACAGTTAAAATCACCTAAAATATAAGTACGCAAATTTGACCGTAAACTAGAGACAAAACGACCAAGATTAAAACAGCATTGAGTAAACACATCAAAAGAAATATCACCATGCTAATCAGTCGGAAAATAACAATTAATTAAAACTACGTTTGAAAAACTACAAGCTACAAAATTTGTATCAATTGCTAGAATAGCTGCATTAAGAGACTTGGGTAAAATAGTAGCTAAACCACCGGAGGGACGTCTACCAGTCGGTGTAGCGGGAACAGCAAAAATGTCATGCTCAGTAGACAGACTAGAAAGCAGATTCAACGAATGATCAAGGAGGTGGTGTTCCTGAAGACATAATAACGATGATTTTTCATTCAAAAAACTATGAAGTACAGGTATTTTCCCTAACACACCATTTGAATTAAAGGACGTAATACAAAGTAATGCATTCATTTACAAAATTTCTTTAAAATCGGACACCTAAAGCTGTAAACTGGATGATCATTCGAGCCACAACTGGCGCATTTAACTGGCGCTTGACATAGGGAGTCTTTAGTCGAAATGTGATTACCGCTACATCGGGCACATTTGAAACATTCAGATTTACACTGATTTTGAATATGGTTAAAACTTTGACATTTAAAACAACGCCTAGGCTGAATATGATCACGTTCCACTCGGAAAACCTCATAACCGAATTTGATGCCATGTTTGATGTAAAAATGCAGATATTCTTCTGTTTGAAAAATAACTCTTGACCTTTGTATACATTGAAAATTTTCTTCCATAATTCAATGCCGAATCACATGTTTCCTAAGGCTTTGATTAAATCATTTTTATGGTAAACGTTTGTTCTTCTTACATTTTATAACATAAATAACAGGGCTTAAGTTGAGCAGCTTTGATGCCCTTGAGATTACAGATATTTCAAATTAAAATTGATTTTGGGCGCAATCTATTATTTGGAAACTATGTCTCATGTGGACAATACGAACAACTCAACTCTATAGTGCCCTACCATGACTAAAGGTTCTTGACCTATAAGTGGGATCTTTCAATATATTTTGGTTAAGTGTTTCCTCTCAATAAAGAGCTATCATGTTTCAAAACGGCGTACTATAGTCACGCTAATAAAACATAGCAAATGATATTTAATAGTTTTGTTTAGCCTTTCCTGTGACCATATAATATCTAGCCTTATAACTTCAAACTTAGATTGCTCAAAATTTATATTTTGCTGGGGTCATATCTGAGTCAATTTTCAGTATAAAAACAAGGTATAGTTAAAACTATCTACTTACCGGTGTATTAGGTCTATAAAGTGGATGGTCCCAACCGGCAACCACTGCATAATCCCCTTTGTCCGGTAGGCATATTGGTTGAATGTGAGGTTGATAAGGCACGCGTCTGGATAAGGTTAGAACAGCAACGTCGTATCTATGAGCCTTAAAAAAAGAGTGCATTTTATAGATTATTCTTGTCACTTTAAGGGTCACCAAAAAAAGACGAGAACCTGACAAAAAAAAAAAAAAAATTCTTGGCGCAATAAATGACCAAACAAAATTAAAAGGAAAACAGAATCCTAATGCCCTGAATTAGAAAAAATTTCAGAACGGATATTATAAAGCCTCAGCAGGCTCCCTCAGAAATTTACCTACATCTTTTTATTGCTTACAGCGACCAAAAAATGCATTTCCAAGGACGTTTTGAGCACGGTATTATCTCTTAGGCATGATTCGACTCAACCTAAGCACCATTCCATTTGAATTCTGCTGACACGACTGAGAACTTTTGCCTTTGACTTAAATTCATTTTGACGACACAAGTGCTCCAATTTTCTCTTTTGTGGAGAATGTTAATGCCAACATTTATTTCGAATGGGAATAGTCTAAAATGGTACGATTTAAAATAGGTCATGCCTAATAGCGTGTTTCTGCCGTTTAAAAACAATTTATTGCCAACAAACAGTTTTTATCAATCAACCTTTAATCGCTACCAATATTTGTCGGTGTAACTTTCCAAAAAACAGTTGTTTGACAAATTATTTGGTGGATTTCAGGTTATAGCGGAATTTTCGATGGATTTCAGGTTATAGCGGAATTTTCGATGGATTTTGAGCCATAAACTCCAAAGATTTGAAACATGGAAAACAATTATTAATTTTATTGTTTGAGAAACAACTGTGAATTGATTTGTATACTAGGGCTATATATACTATTTATTCATAAAGCATTTTACTATTCATCCTCTGACCTTTGTATACATTGAAAATTTTCTTCCATAATTCAATGCCGAATCACATGTTTCCTAAGGCTTTGATTAAATCATTTTTATGGTAAACGTTTGTTCTTCTTACATTTTATAACCTAAATAACAGGGCTGAAGTTGAGCAGCTTTGATGCCCTCGAGATTACAGATATTTCAAATTAAAATTGATTTTGGGATATCTTTTCTGGATATCTTATTGATCAAAAGTGAGTTCCATTTACTTTTTTCAGTTTATAGAAAGCCTACCCACAGCTGAAGGGCCAAGAAACGGAGATCAGCACTTGCTGGTAAGCAAATCATATCAGTTAAATAAAGGATTAAAATAAACATATATATATTAATAAAACGCTTAATGCTTCCGTTTCATTCTTGGAGCCTTTGCCAACGTAAAACAAGAGCTAAGAGCTCATATGGCACTTGTGACGAGGCCAGAAGAGCCAAGAGCTCACATGATATGAGCTCTAACAAAATTCTAAGAACCAATAGATTGATTTAAAAAGAAAACGGGAGGCTTAGTACCGGTCAGGATTTGAAATAATGAGCTCGGAGTCACAATGTCCTTCTAAATATCAAAACTCTTTAAGATCCGATCACCCACTCGTAAGTTATAAATACCTCAGTTTTCTAATTTTTCTTCTCCCTTCAACCCCCCCCCCCCCCCAGATGGTCGAATCAGGGAAAACTACTTTATCAAGTCAATTTGTGCAGCTCCCTGACTCGCCTACTAATTTTCATCGTCCTAACACGTCCAGAAGCACCAAACTTGCCAAAGCACTGAACCCTACCCCCTAACTCCCCCAAAGAGAACGAACCCAGTACGGTTACGTCAATCACGAAAGTACGACATTTGCTTATTCTCCACACCAAGCTTCATCCCGATTCCTCCACTTTAAGCGTTTTCCAAGATTTCCGATTTCCCCCTCCAACTCCCCCCAATGTAACCAGATCTGGTCGCGATTTGCAATAAGAGCTTTGAGACATAAATATCAAATTTCATTAAGCTCCGGTCACCCGTACTTAAGTTAAAAATAACTCAATTTTTCTAATTTTTCCAAATTAACACACACACCCCCCAGCTCCTCCACAGAGAACGGATCCGTTCCAATTGTGTCAATCGCTTATCTAGAACTTGTACGTATTCTTCCCATCAAGTTTCATCCTGATCTCTCCACTCTAAGCATTTTCCAAAATTTCTATTTTCCCCCTCCAGCCCCTTATGTCCCCGGATCCAATTCGAGTCGAAATGGAGCATCTGAGACATAAAATCCATCTATATATTAAAATTCAATAAGATCCGATCACCTAATCCGTAGGATAGAGCTACACGAATTTTCATGCTTCCCAAGAATTCCAGTTTCCCCCTCCAACTCTCCCCAATGTCACAGGAGCTGGTCGAAATTTTAAAAAGAGCTCTAAAGCACAAGATCCTTATAAACGTCGAACTTCATTAAGATCTGGTCATCCGTTCGTAAGTTACAGATACCTCATTTTTTCTAATTTTATCGAATTACCCCCCCCCCCCCCCAAACTCCACCAAAGAGAGCGGATCTGGTCCAGCTATGTCAGTCACGTATCTTGGACTTGTTTTTATTCTTTCCACCCAGTTTCATTCTGATCTCTCCGCTTTAAGTATTTCTGGATCCGGTTGGGATGGAAAATGAGAGATCTGAGTTACGACGTCCTTCTAAATACGAAGTTTCATGAAGATCCGATCACTCCTTCGTAAGTTAAAAATATGTCATTTTTTCTAATTTTTCAGAAGTACCCCCCCCCCAACTCCCCCAAATAGAGCGGATCCGTTCCAATTATGGCAATCCCGTATCTAGGACTTGTGCTTATTTTTCCCACCAAATTTCATCCCGATCCCTCCATTCTAAGCGTTTTCCAAGATTTTAGAAGTCCCCCCATATCCCCCCTCCCCCAGTGTCACCATATCCGGTCGGGATTTAAAATACGAGGTCTGAGACACGATATCCTTCCAAACATCAAATTTCATTAAGATCTGATCACCCGTTTGTAAGTGAAAAATGCCTCATTTTTTCTAATCTTTCCGATTTACCCCCCCCCCAGATGGTCGAATCCGGGTTATAACAATTTCTAATTTAATCTGGTCTAGTTCCTGATACGCCTGCCAAATTTCATCGTCCTAGCTTACCAGGAAGTGCCTAAAGTGGCAGAACTGGGACAGACCGACAGACAGACAGACAGACTGACAGAATTTGCGATCGCTATATGTCACTTGGTAGATACCAAGTGAAAAGACTAAATAGCTAAAATGCAGAACAAAATCGCATAGAATTTAAATGATTCTTATTTGTTAGGTTTCTTTCATTTTACTCGTCTTCTTTTTATTGTATACCGCTTTTTATCTCCTTATGTTATTTTCTTGTATGTTTCAGTTATTTCCCTTTCGAGTCTTTTTCTTTTCGTTGATAAAGATTGTCCGACGTGTAGCCGAAATACACTTTTATTGTTTTTTACTGTAAAAAACATAAATATGTTTTTTTTTGTCTCAATGAAAAGTTTTACCCATTATTCCTATATATTTTTATCTCAATTGAACTCCAAATGGCAGAGAGACCCCCGAATTCTTTGTAATAAGAATGTTTATGTTAAACAATCCGTTAAATTACGTTAAATGAGTCCCCATAACTAAGATTTATGGATAACTTGGAAAAAAATAAATTTAAAATGAAATGCTGATTTACTTTGGTTATTTGAGTGTACGCCAGAATGCGTTCTTCTTCGTTGCGCCTTTTTATTGGAGATCTCTGTGCGCCTTTTTATTGGAGTAGAGCACTCCATATATACAAGCCCTAGAAAAGGGAGTCTTACAAGGTCATAACAGAAGCTAAATGCACAAAGAAAGTATATTCTGCTTACGGAGATCGAAGTACCCTCGAGTTTGCCAATATAATTTTACAAACACTTGAAGTTCAGTAATATCATTATAGTTTATGCTCTTCCCTATTTACATTATTTCTTCCCCTAAGAACAGATAGTATTGCCCCTTGGGGAACGGCTGCATTCTTACATGGATTCGACTGACAGAATATATATATATATATATATATATATATATATATATATATATATATATATATATACTGGCATTCGGTTTTTTCTTCAAAATACACCATACTCCCTATTTTCACTTGCAGAACAATTTGGAAAATTTGAACATTTGACCCAAAAGTTGCCTTTCCCATCGGAAGTTCCTTGTGACTTTCTAACTTTCCTAGAAAATTTCATTAAAACTTTCCTTGTGGCTTCTTGCTACCCCATTCGAGAACGTCCTGTTTTTCCACTAGTCCTAATTAGACAGCCAAAGAGCTCAATTTTCAGCAAACCATCATCCCATATCTGTAAAACGAAACCCATCCTTCTCAATCACTCTATAATAGCCCTAGAAGGTAGGATCGAGCTATATTTTTGATACAGTTTTTTGTTTAATGCCAGGTAACAATAACAGATCACTAATATCAAACAGTTCGTGGTAACGAACTGTAGTAAGAAGCGACCCGGCTCAGTAGTAATCGAAACTCTAAAAAATAGAAGGTTGATACCAATAGTTACATCAGAAGGATCGTATTTTAATGCTGATTTTAAATATATAAGTTTTATTAAGTTTAATCTGATCCGTCAAAAGTTATGAGCCTTAGAAAATTTGCCTTATTTTAGAAAATCAGACCATCAGTTTCAGCGTATCAGAAAACCCTACTTGTAGAGGTTTCAAGCTCCTATTTACAAAAATACGAAATTTTGCATTTTTTTGCCAGAAGACATCACGGATGCGTGTTTATTTATTGTTTTGTTCATTTTTTTTCCCAGGGGTGATCGTATTGAACTCAGTGGTCCAAGAATGTCGCGAGAGGGCTCATTATAACGGAAATTAAAAGTTCTAGTGCTCTTTTCAAGTGACAAAATAATTACAGGGCACCTAGGCCCCATCTCACGCTCATTTTCCCCCCAAGGTCACCAGATCAAAATTCTGAGATAGCCATTTTATGCACCATAGTTAAACAAGAGCTAAGAGCTCATATGGCACTTGTGACGAGGCGAGAAGAGCTAAGAGCCAAGAGATCATATGGTATGAGCTCTAACAAAATTCTATGAATCAATAGATTGATTTAAAAAGGAAAATAAGAGGCTTAATGCCGGTCAAGATTTAAAATAAGTGCTCTGAGTCACAAAGTCCTTCTAAATATCAAAATTCATGAAGATCCGATCACCCACTCGTAAGTTATAAATACCTAATTTTTTCTAATTTTTCCTCTCCCTTTTGCCCCCCAGATGGTCGAATCTGGGAAAACGACTTTATCAAGTAAAATTGTGCAGCTCCCTGACACGCCAACCAATTTTCATCGCCCTAGCACGTCCAGAAGCACCGAACCCGCCAAATCACTGAACCCCTCCCCCCAACTCCCCCAAAGAGAGTGAATCCAGTACGATTCTGTCAATCACGTATCAAGGACATTTGTTTATTCTATCCACCAAGCTTCATCCCGATTCCTACACTCCAAGTGTTTTTCCAAGATTTTCTCCTCCAAATCCCCACAATGTCAAAAGATCTGGTCGGGATTTGAAACAAGAGCTCTGAGACATGAATTCCTTCTAAAAATCAAATTTCATTACGATCCGATCATCTATTCGTTAGATATAAATACTCCAATTTTCATGTTTTCCAAGAATTCCGGTTCCCCCCTCCATCTCCCCCAAATGTCAAAGGATCTGGTCGGAATTTGAAATTAGAACTTTAAAGCACAAGATCCTTCTAAATATCAAATTTCATTAAGATCTGGTCACCCTTTCGTAAGTTACAAATACTTCAATTTTCAATATTACCCCCCCCCCCCAATTCCACCAAAGAGAGCAGATCCGGTCCAGTTATGTCAGTCACGTATCTTAGACAGGTTTCTATTCTTCCCATCCAGGTTCATTCTGGTCTCACCGCTTTAAGTATTTTCTAAGATTTCCGGTCCCCCCAACTGCCCCCCCCCAATTACGCTTGATCCGGTTGAGATTTAAAATAAGATATCGGAGTTACGAGGTCCTTCTAAATATGAAGTTTCATGAAGATCCGATCACTCCTTCGTAAGTTAAAAATACATCATTTTTCTTGTTTTTCAGAATTACCCCCCCCCCCGCAATTGAGCGGATCCGTTCCAATTATGTAAATCACGTATGCAAGACTTCTGCTTATTTTTCCAACCAAGTTTCATCCCAATCCCTCCAATCTAAGCGTTTCCAATCATTTTAGGTTTCCCCACCCCAAACTTCCCCAATGTCACCAGATCCGGTCAGGATTTAAAATAAGAGCTTTAAGACACGATATCCTTCTAAAAATCAAATTTCATGGAGATCCAATCACCGTTCGTAAGTTAAAATTACCTCATTTTTTTCTAATTTTTCAGAATTAACACCCCCCCCCAACTACCCCAAAGAGAGCGGATCCGTTCTGGTTATGTCAATCATGTATCTAGGACTCGTGTTTTTTTTCCACCAAGTTTAATCCCGATCCCTCCACTCTAAGTGTTTTCCAATTTTTAGGTTTCTCCCTCCCAACTCCCCCCCCCCAATGTCACCAGATCCGGTCGGGTTTAAAATAAGAGCTCTGAGCCACGATATCCATCTAAATATCAAATTTCATTGAGATCCGATCACCCGTTCGTAAGTTAAAAATACCTCATTTTTTTATTTTTCAGAAATACCCCCCCCCCCCAACTACCAAAAAGAGAGCGGATCCGTTCCGTTTATGTCAATCATCTATCTAGGACTTGTGTTTATTTTCCCCACCATGTTTCATCCCTATCCCTCCACTCTAAGTGTTTTCCAAGTTTTAGGTTTCCCCCTCCTAACTCCCCGCCCCCATCACCGGATCCGGTCGGGATTTAAAATAAGAGCTCTAAGACACGATATCCTTCTAAAAATCAAATTTCATTAGGATCCGATCATCTATTCGTAAGATATAAATACTCCAATTTTCATGTTTTCCAAGAATTCCGGTTCCCCCCTCCATCACCCCCAAATGTCAAAGGATCTGGTCGGAATTTGAAATTAGAACTTTAAAGCACAAGATCCTTCTAAATATCAAATTTCATTAAGATCTGGTCACCCTTTCGTAAGTTACAAATACTTCAATTTTCAATATTACCCCCCCCCCCTCCAATTCCACCAAAGAGAGCAGATCCGGTCCAGTTACGTCAGTCACGTATCTTAGACAGGTTTCTATTCTTCCCATCCAGGTTCATCCTGGTTTCACCGCTTTAAGTATTTTCTAAGATTTCCGGTCCCCCCCCATCAAGTTTCATCCCGATCCCTCCACTCTAAGTGTTTTCCAAGATTTTAGGTTCCCCCCTCCAACTCCCCCCAATGTCATCAGACCCAGTCGGGATTTAAAACAAGAGCTCTGAGACACAATATCATTCTAAACATCAAATTTCTTTAAGATCCAATCACCCGCTCATAAGTTAAAAATACTTCATATTTTCTATTTTTTCCGAATTAACCGGCCCCCCCCAGATGGTCAAATCGGGAAAACGACTATGTCTAATTTAATCTGGTCCGGTCCCTGATACGCTTACCAAATTTCATTGTCCTAGCTTACCTGGAAGTGCCTAAAGTAGAAAAACCAGGACTTTAGGTTTTCCCCCTCCAACTCCCCCAATGTCATCAGATCCGGTCGGGATTTAAAATAAGGGCTCTCAGACAAAATATCATTCCAAACTTCAAATTTCATTAAGATCCAATCACCCGCTGATAAGTTAAAAATACTTCATTTTTTCTATTTTTTGCGAATTAACCGGGCCCCCACTCTTTTCTCGTTTCTCCCACTCTTTTTTCCCCACAATTTCTCGAACAGAAATTATTACGCATATGAGGGGTTCAACTCCTCGTAATACCTCGCTCTTTACGCTAACATATTTTTAATAATTTCAAATATTTATTTTACGGCCTTTGTGATTCATGGGTCATTATTAAGGAATTGGGACAAAATTTAAACCCCCTACTTCCCAAAAAAAAATTAAAGGCCAAATCTCATTTATTAGCGAAGCTTCTTTCTTTTAAATCTAACTTTTCTTTCTTTAGTCTCGGCAAAAGTACAAATTATCTAAGACCTTAGGTAGGCAAGTTTTGTATAGGCAGGTGGTCCCATATCAATTTTAAATTCTTAGTCACCCTGCCCGAGACTCTAGGCAGGCGTGACTTGCTAAAAAAAAATAACAAACAAGGATTGGTCCAATAAGAGAGGCACAATTAGTCCCGCCGTTAACCTGTACCATTTAACCAAACACTTGGAAAACTACAAGTTCTGTGACTACCTTAGCTCTATGACAATCTACTTTAGTTCTATTGCCCTAGGAATGACGCATGGACAAATAATAGATAGACCTATCTATCTATTAACAAGTGAACTAACATCATTTTTAATAAATCCTAATAAGGGGGGTTCATGCCAGAATTGCCTCTCACTCAATTGGACTATCTGTCTTGGCTTTTCCTACAATTAGCCATGACTTGATGACCATAACTCTTTGATTTTAAACCGCAACAGCAACGCTTAAAGAAATTTATAATAAAATTTCTTGTGATATTTATCTCAATTTATCAGCAGTCAACCCAACCAATGGTGGACCAAACCAACTTCTGGACCACACCGTGGTTTTTTGTGGATAGTGAAGTCCTCCCTTTGTAAGAGTGCAGACAGTCTGGTATTATAATATTATTTTTGTTAGTATTAAACCTTATTCCAATAGGCAATGCATAGAACACCCCCCAAAAAGTCCCCCCTGGACCTTACCCAAGTATTATCAAAAACGTTCAGCATCTTGGCTGGTCAAGCTCACTATCTCAAAGCTCACATGATGAATCAATGAATAACATATTGGTGAAAGTGGGGGCGTTTGTCACTATCCATGATGAAAATGAAATTGAATTTCAAGAGATCCTATCAAGGAGCTCCAAAAAAGAAAAAAAATCTGCCTGATCACAAATAACCCCATGTCATGATCCAATTCCTCCTTCACAAAACCTTGGAATTTACTTTAAAATTTCTCCAGATACCCCCTTTGAGATAAATAAGATAGCTTAATTAAGGGTTGCATTCTTCAAATTGTTAAAATCATTTTTCTCTTTAAACATTAACCATGATGGATCTCTGCTAATAGCCCTCCAAAATGCTAAATCAGCAGAAATATTGCTGAATTTGAAATCTCTTCTTAACATCCCAATAAAATCTGTTCTATGGACTCCAAACCATAATCCAGCAAAAATAGTTGTGTATCCCTCCAGAAATACCTATTCTGGAGCTAAATGAGGGGCTTTCTGACAGAACAGGTAACCTGTTCCCAGTTGCTGATGTCACCCAACTGAGTAAACCAGATGTCAATGGCCAAAAGTCAAGCAAGTCTTTCTTATTCACAATCAGAGAAGAATGCAATATCTTGGCCCAGATATTTCTTTTTGGACAAAGGAAACTCCATAAGCCCTACAAGCCAAAACCAATCCAGTGCCAAAAATATTTAAAACTAGGACACACAAAAAACAAATGCAATAAATGAATTCATATCCAAAAATAATATCCTAATTGCTGCATTACTAGACTTTGAAGAGGCATATGACAATGTTAATCACCAGATTCTATTGGTTAAACTTGCAAGTCTTTGATTATCCCCCCCCCCCGCTTGTATCCTTTATAAAATCTTTCCTAGAAAATCGAAGTTCCATTGTTTTTGTAGGTTCACCCTTCTAACCAAAAACTGCGATAACCAAAGGTCTTCCACAGGGTACAGTCCTGAGCTGCCTCCTCTTTTCCATATTTCTCTAGGACATGAACTTCCCACACACCAATTTACAATATGCTGATGATCTGGTATTATGGGCAACTGGCAAAACCTTTGGGATTACACATTCAAAGTTGCAAAAATCACCATTCCAATTTGAAAAGTTTTCTCAAAATTCTGATTTATCCATTGCACCAAATCCAATTCCACCACAAGCAAAATAATCTTAATGCAAGGCTAACTCTAAATGGAATAATTATTCAAGAGGACAATCAAATAAGTTACCTAGGCCTCATGCTTGACCCAAAACTCAATTTCCACCTTCACATCACAAACAATTAAAAATTACCTTAGAAAAAATAATAATAATAAAAAGACTACTATCAACACCTTGGGGCTGTCATGAGAAAACATTGTTCAAATTTTATAAATCACCTATAAGACCCCATATTAATTATGGCTTCATTGTTTATGGTGCTTGTGCTAATACCCATATGCAAAAATTGAAACAACACAAAATGATATAATCCATCTCACATTTGGTCTAAGAAAACCAACAAACACCAAGTTTCTCCTTACTGAGAGTGGACTATAAATCAACTATAAATGAAAGACAAAGATTTATTTTGATTAATTATCTTACAAAAATTGAACTAATAGCTCTCATACTCTGCATAACTGGTTAAGAAATCTATCCATGTATAGAGGCATTGCAAATGATTATGTCAATACCCCAAAGAAATTCCCAGTGCCAAACCCCATTAGGGATATTCACCAACGGAGATTATCAGAGATGTTGTTACATAGAAATAATCCAATCCTATTGCCTTTCCCCAACAAGCACCTTTCCAAGATTTATCATAGAATTTTGTCTGGCTCAAATGGGCTAAATTTTGAGGTGTTATCATATCAGTTCCCTAATTCAAGTGGCACAGTTCCCTCTTTGCAGGTTTTGTAATTTTAAAAATGAAACAATTGACCATTGCCTATTTGAATGTAATAGGCTGACGTCTGCACAGAATATTCTGCAATGTCAACTCTTAAAGGGCTTCAAACACCACAAATTTTCACCATCAGCCAAGAGTCTATCTCGCTATACATGCCCCCAGAGCTCAAAAATCAGTATTTATCATCTTATATTTGATCTACTTTTATCAAAAGATCTACTGAAAAAAATCTGAGCAAATTTTAGATAAATAAGAAGCAGCCAAATCGGTAACCCTGTCCATCACAGAGTGAATCAAAAGAAAAATGGCTGAGTAGTCTTGACTGAAAAGCCTGCATCTGCCAAAGAAGAAGATTTCAAATAGGCAAAATTTTTTACTTTCAATTTAGGCATCAAAGTTAGCTTTAAATTCAAGGCCCTTATTGGTTATTTGTTTGGTCATCCACTGAGATTTGACCAAATATTTGACTAAATGAAAGCTGTTATTCTCTGACTAAGATATCACAGTGACAATCAATTATCATCTCTAACAAAAGAAACCTCTTGGTCAATTTTGTCTAATCATCTATAAAGTGATCCATACTCAGCTGCTGTTTATATTATCTTATATCTTTGAAGTGTATTTTTATCTTTTTTATATGGATTTGTAATTTTTTAAAACATTTGAAAATAAAGATTATCTTGCATGGAATATATATTTCAATACATTAGAAAATAAAAGTAGTTTTTACAAAAAGTAAAATGATTTTTTTTTTAATAAAGCTTCTAATAGTGTCTCCTCATTCATGCCCAAAGGGTCAAATAAGATAATACATAAATCATTGGTGGAACTTGTTGCAAAAGTTTGTTGCTTTTCTTTTGAAAAAGTTAATACCAATAATATTAACAAAAATTCAGAAGTGATTTTCAAAGAATGCAGATCTGCTAATATACCATTTTAACCATACTGCCAGTCAAGGAGCACCTACAGGTAAAGGAACACACTAAGGATCCCAAATCTTTGCTGCTTGAGAAAAAACAAGTTCTACTTTTAGCTGAGAATCAAAATGTTCAACATTTCATATTGGATACCATTTAAATTTTAAAATACACAATGAAAATAAATACTTGTTTCAAAAATTGCATATCTTTCAAAGGTATTAAACAAGCTTAGATTAAGATAACAGATAGACAAGATAGATATCTATATTCAAAGATGACAAGACATGCCTATGGTTTAAAAAATTTCTTTGTGTAAAATAAGTAAAAATATACAACACAAGTTATAGGCAATCTTTCAACATATACTTTTAAAGAAAATTATAGATGCTGCTTTGTTTCAGAAAATTGGTTAGAAGCAATCAAATGTCAATGCATTGTTTTTCAAATCCAAAGCCACCCTATATTAACAAAGGAGAAAGTGTATTTATTAAAAGAAGCCTGATTGGAAGTGGTACCATATTGAATATTGATTTCTGAACATGTTTCTTTCTCAAAAGCCCCACATGTGCACTAATACTAGGGGTCATGATAAAATATAGCTTATAGAGGCAATAAAAGCTCTAGTCACAATAGCCAAATGAAAAAAAAGCTTACTAGTCCAAAAACTGTCCTTACTTTCATTGTACAATTAAATTGTTCTATCATAAATTTTTTTACATAAGATACTAATAATAATTGAGTTTGGTCAATATCCTTCAAATTTAAATGAACCCTCTCATTATCTTGTAGGCTAGGCCTAGCAATTGATAAAAGGAAAGTTAAGATTGAAGTTTTATGACAGTCTAAGATAATGCCTCCAGTACTTAATAACTACCCATTTGGAAAATTTTTCATTGTTCATATTTTTGACTTATGAAGAGTGAACATTTAGGTGCTTGATGCTTTTTTTAAACTTTATACAAATACAAAAATCACTTATTTGCAGATTCAAATTTAAGCCCTTTAAACATAACCTAACCTGAATTTGCTAACATTTTGAATATCTGTAAATTTAAATACTGCTTTGGATTGGAACCTCATGGGATATTTATCTATACCTTCTTTTGCTGGCTTTTATATTTCTAATATTTAATAAAAAACCCATATTTTAATTGAACATCAAGCATCAAGGAAAAAGAAAACAGCATAATATTGTAAAATTAAAAAATTGATGTATAATCAAATATTAAGTTTTGGACCAATGTTCTAAACCTTTTTTATACCCAGAATCTAGAAATATTTTGGTCATTTTCAAAACTTCAAAAAGTACAGAAATTTGAATTTGCAAAAGAAGTAATAATTATATTTGTAAAGAAAATGTAAAAAGAAACATTTAGAGGTAGTTTCACTTTATTCTCAAGTCAATAGTATGAACAACAAAAAATTTACTTCCCATTCTTGGAAATGTTTATATTAACAGACTATTCAGGTAGATAAGAAACAAACTTACCTCTTGAATCTCTGAATTGTATCCTGAATCTAAATTTAATATTCATTTGCATCAAAAGTGAACTTTAGGGTAAGACAACCAGTGCTGGGACACTTCAATCACTCTGCCTATTCTGGGACAGAATCTTTGATTGGATTGCAAGATGTCCAATACTGGGACAAAAGACAACAGGTTTTTTGGATACAACGCAAAAGAATGTATGGATTGGATGTCCAAGATTAAAGTCCTTTGTCCCAGTATTGGACATGTTGTGATCTAATCAAAAATTCTGTCCCAAAATAGGCAGAGTGATCAAAGTGTCCCAGTACTGGTTGTCTTACCCTACTGCATACCAATTCAGGGTATATATTTGCAGATTAGAGGGATGGGGTGAGAATAAAGTTTATTTATGATGAAAGTACATGTTAGATTTGGATTCAGGCTGCAATTTCAGCTATAAATGTAAGTTTCAATTAAAATTGTCAATAAAAGTATAAGTTATTGCTTGTTTTCCACAAAAAATATTATATTTTCTCAGCACCATCTTTTCTTAGTCATATTTGTTAAAATAATGCTACATTTTCTCAGATACAAAATTATTTGTAGCAAGCTAACGTTATGTTAATAAGTGCTTAAATTTGAATTTACAGTAAAAGAAATTAATATATTTGTAAAGAACATAAAAAAGGCAACAAGTGGTATTTTCACTTCATTGGTAAGTCAGTTTTATCACTGTCACAAATTTACCTTGTTACATATTTATGGGGGAATAAAGTTCATTTCTGATATAAATGTATGTTAAATTTGGATCAGGATGCAATCCTGAATATAGAGGTAGCCTATGTTTGTTCCTTAGCTACCTGTGTAGTCTGTTAATATAAACATTAACCAGACATTTTCTATTGTTGCAAATACTCTCCTACCAGCTGGCAAAAATGTCTACCAGCTGGCAATTACAACTATAGCCTATGATTTTTATTTTAAATCGCCTTCAAATTTAGGCAAGATATCAAATGAAGTCAATACAGAATAATCTTATTAATAGACATCATATGCTACGGGCTTCACATTGAAAAGGGAATTTTATTAGCCTACTTAACATACTATCCATTATGCATAGCCTAGTAATTACCTTTTCTTTTGATTTTTATCGTTACTTAGAGTTGCAGACTAATTTAAAGAGACCCACTTTGTTAAAATATGGGTCTACATAAAGTATTCAAGCAAGTTTACCTTAATGGAAATTTTCAGGTTCCGGTTGAGGAACCTGAAAATTTCTTTCACCAACCCCTTGTGACTCCTTTTAATATGGCCGGCGGAATTTCAGACGGTTGATGATGATGATGAAAATAAAACACAAGATCAGGGTTTCAAACTTTCAGTTGCATGAATATGTCCCCTAAGCACCCAATTATTTGTCATTTTCAGCCAGATTTTGTCCATACTTTGTCTAAATAATATATTATCCATAATATGACATATTTTGTCTATAGTTTGTCTACAATACGTCAATTTTGAAATCTCAGAATCTTTTGTTTTTTAAGACTTATTTTTGGAACTGGAACTTGTGCTATTGACCAAAAGACGGTTTGTCAAACTCTTTCAAAGCGGCTAGTTAACATTAAATATCTTTTGCATCAAAAAGATGATCCTTTGAACTTACAATAAATTCATGTCTATTTTACTGCCAATTTATGATAAAACGTATCCCTAACGAGCTGTCAGACGGAAGGAGGATAAACCACGAAAGCCATGGATTACTGACCAAATCATAAGTGAGAGAAACAAAAGAGATCTGCTCTAAATACTCAGGATCCGACTTTTTTCAAGGATTTCAGAAAGGCAAGAAACAGAATAAACTTTCTGTAACACCATGCTAAGAAAATGGTATTTTAGTGAAAAGTATGTCGTGTCTGTAAATGATTAAATAAAAAAACTAGTTTTTTAACTGAAAGTAAGGAGCGACATTAAAACTTAAAACGAACAGAAATTACTCCGTATATGAAATGGGTTTTCCCCTCCGCAATCCCTCGCTCTTTACGCTAAAGTTTATAATTGTTTATAAAATTAGAATTGTGGCAAAGAGTGAAACTTTAGCGTAAAGAGCGAGGGATTAGGGAGGGGAAAACCCATTTCATATACGGAGTAATTTCTGTTCGTTTTAAGTTTTAATGTCGCTCCTTACTCTCAGTTAAAAAAAATTGTTTTTTTTATTTAATTTCTGAACGTTTTTGAATTAATGTATTTTTATTTTGGCTCTCCGCACATAAATGATTAAAATGAAATTTGCATACTAATATTTTTTTTTGGCTAAATGGCTTTCTCTTACTTTTGATCAGACGATTTAAAAAAATAAATGGTTGGGAAGGAGGCGTAGTTGCCCTCCAGTTTTTCGGTTACTTAAAAAGGTAAGTAGAACTTTTAATTTTTAACTAACGTTTTTATTAGTAAAAAATATACGTAACTTAAGAATTAACTTACGTAACAAAACTTTTATATTCTTACATTTTTATTATGTATATGAGGGGGTGTGTCCCCTCGTTAATACCTCGCTCTTTATACTAAATCTTAAGTTTTGTCCCAATTCTTTAAGAATGACCCCTGAATCAGAGAGGCCGTAGAATAAGTAGTTGAAATTACTAAAAATACTTTAGCATAAAGAGCGATGTATTTATTTCCTCCTAAATATATTGCTCTTTATGCTAAAGTATTTAATGTCAAAGGATCTGGTCGGAATTTGAAATTAGAACTTTAAAGCACAAGATCCTTCTAAATATCAAATTTCATTAAGATCTGGTCACCCTTTCGTAAGTTACAAATACTTCAATTTTCAATATTACCCCCCCCCCCAATTCCACCAAAGAGAGCAGATCCGGTCCAGTTACGTCAGTCACGTATCTTAGACAGGTTTCTATTCTTCCCATCCAGGTTCATCCTGGTTTCACCGCTTTAAGTATTTTCTAAGATTTCCGGTCCCCCCCCATCAAGTTTCATCCCGATCCCTCCACTCTAAGTGTTTTCCAAGATTTTAGGTTCCCCCCTCCAACTCCCCCCAATGTCATCAGACCCAGTCGGGATTTAAAACAAGAGCTCTGAGACACAATATCATTCTAAACATCAAATTTCTTTAAGATCCAATCACCCGCTCATAAGTTAAAAATACTTCATATTTTCTATTTTTTCCGAATTAACCGGCCCCCCCCAGATGGTCAAATCGGGAAAACGACTATGTCTAATTTAATCTGGTCCGGTCCCTGATACGCTTACCAAATTTCATTGTCCTAGCTTACCTGGAAGTGCCTAAAGTAGAAAAACCAGGACTTTAGGTTTTCCCCCTCCAACTCCCCCAATGTCATCAGATCCGGTCGGGATTTAAAATAAGGGCTCTCAGACAAAATATCATTCCAAACTTCAAATTTCATTAAGATCCAATCACCCGCTGATAAGTTAAAAATACTTCATTTTTTCTATTTTTTGCGAATTAACCGGGCCCCCACTCTTTTCTCGTTTCTCCCACTCTTTTTTCCCCACAATTTCTCGAACAGAAATTATTACGCATATGAGGGGTTCAACTCCTCGTAATACCTCGCTCTTTACGCTAACATATTTTTAATAATTTCAAATATTTATTTTACGGCCTTTGTGATTCATGGGTCATTATTAAGGAATTGGGACAAAATTTAAACCCCCTACTTCCCAAAAAAAAATTAAAGGCCAAATCTCATTTATTAGCGAAGCTTCTTTCTTTTAAATCTAACTTTTCTTTCTTTAGTCTCGGCAAAAGTACAAATTATCTAAGACCTTAGGTAGGCAAGTTTTGTATAGGCAGGTGGTCCCATATCAATTTTAAATTCTTAGTCACCCTGCCCGAGACTCTAGGCAGGCGTGACTTGCTAAAAAAAAAATAACAAACAAGGATTGGTCCAATAAGAGAGGCACAATTAGTCCCGCCGTTAACCTGTACCATTTAACCAAACACTTGGAAAACTACAAGTTCTGTGACTACCTTAGCTCTATGACAATCTACTTTAGTTCTATTGCCCTAGGAATGACACATGGACAAATAATAGATAGACCTATCTATCTATTAACAAGTGAACTAACATCATTTTTAATAAATCCTAATAAGGGGGGTTCATGCCAGAATTGCCTCTCACTCAATTGGACTATCTGTCTTGGCTTTTCCTACAATTAGCCATGACTTGATGACCATAACTCTTTGATTTTAAACCGCAACAGCAACGCTTAAAGAAATTTATAATAAAATTTCTTGTGATATTTATCTCAATTTATCAGCAGTCAACCCAACCAATGGTGGACCAAACCAACTTCTGGACCACACCGTGGTTTTTTGTGGATAGTGAAGTCCTCCCTTTGTAAGAGTGCAGACAGTCTGGTATTATAATATTATTTTTGTTAGTATTAAACCTTATTCCAATAGGCAATGCATAGAACACCCCCCAAAAAGTCCCCCCTGGACCTTACCCAAGTATTATCAAAAACGTTCAACATCTTGGCTGGTCAAGCTCACTATCTCAAAGCTCACATGATGAATCAATGAATAACATATTGGTGAAAGTGGGGGCGTTTGTCACTATCCATGATGAAAATGAAATTGAATTTCAAGAGGTCCTATCAAGGAGCTCCAAAAAAGAAAAAAAATCTGCCTGATCACAAATAACCCCATGTCATGATCCAATTCCTCCTTCACAAAACCTTGGAATTTACTTTAAAATTTCTCCAGATACCCCCTTTGAGATAAATAAGATAGCTTAATTAAGGGTTGCATTCTTCAAATTGTTAAAATCATTTTTCTCTTTAAACATTAACCATGATGGATCTCTGCTAATAGCCCTCCAAAATGCTAAATCAGCAGAAATATTGCTGAATTTGAAATCTCTTCTTAACATCCCAATAAAATCTGTTCTATGGACTCCAAACCATAATCCAGCAAAAATAGTTGTGTATCCCTCCAGAAATACCTATTCTGGAGCTAAATGAGGGGCTTTCTGACAGAACAGGTAACCTGTTCCCAGTTGCTGATGTCACCCAACTGAGTAAACCAGATGTCAATGGCCAAAAGTCGAGCAAGTCTTTCTTGTTCACACTCAGAGAAGAATGCAATATCTTGGCCCAGATATTCCTTTTTGGACAAAGGAAACTCCATAAGCCCTACAAGCCAAAACCAATCCAGTGCCAAAAATATTTAAAACTAGGACACACAAAAAACAAATGCAATAAATGAATTCATATCCAAAAATAGTATCCTAATTGCTGCATTACTAGACTTTGAAGAGGCATATGACAATGTTAATCACCAGATTCTATTGGTTAAACTTGCAAGTCTTTGATTATCCCCCCCCCCCCGCTTATATCCTTTATAAAATCTTTCCTAGAAAATCGAAGTTCCATTGTTTTTGTAGGTTCACCCTTCTAACCAAAAACTGCGATAACCAAAGGTCTTCCACAGGGTACAGTCCTGAGCTGCCTCCTCTTTTCCATATTTCTCTAGGACATGAACTTCCCACACACCAATTTACAATATGCTGATGATCTGGTATTATGGGCAACTGGCAAAACCTTTGGGATTACACATTCAAAGTTGCAAAAATCACCATTCCAATTTGAAAAGTTTTCTCAAAATTCTGATTTATCCATTGCACCAAATCCAATTCCACCACAAGCAAAATAATCTTAATGCAAGGCTAACTCTAAATGGAATAATTATTCAAGAGGACAATCAAATAAGTTACCTAGGCCTCATGCTTGACCCAAAACTCAATTTCCACCTTCACATCACAAACAATTAAAAATTACCTTAGAAAAAATAATAATAATAAAAAGACTACTATCAACACCTTGGGGCTGTCATGAGAAAACATTGTTCAAATTTTATAAATCACCTATAAGACCCCATATTAATTATGGCTTCATTGTTTATGGTGCTTGTGCTAATACCCATATGCAAAAATTGAAACAACACAAAATGATATAATCCATCTCACATTTGGTCTAAGAAAACCAACAAACACCAAGTTTCTCCTTACTGAGAGTGGACTATAAATCAACTATAAATGAAAGACAAAGATTTATTTTGATTAATTATCTCACAAAAATTGAACTAATAGCTCTCATACTCTGCATAACTGGTTAAGAAATCTATCCATGTATAGAGGCATTGCAAATGATTATGTCAATACCCCAAAGAAATTCCCAGTACCAAACCCCATTAGGGATATTCACCAACGGAGATTATCAGAGATGTTGTTACATAGAAATAATCCAATCCTATTGCCTTTCCCCAACAAGCACCTTTCCAAGATTTATCATAGAATTTTGTCTGGCTCAAATGGGCTAAATTTTGAGGTGTTATCATATCAGTTCCCTAATTCAAGTGGCACAGTTCCCTCTTTGCAGGTTTTGTAATTTTAAAAATGAAACAATTGACCATTGCCTATTTGAATGTAATAGGCTGACGTCTGCACAGAATATTCTGCAATGTCAACTCTTAAAGGGCTTCAAACACCACAAATTTTCACCATCAGCCAAGAGTCTATCTTGCTATACATGCCCCCAGAGCTCAAAAATCAGTATTTATCATCTTATATTTGATCTACTTTTATCAAAAGATCTACTGAAAAAAATCTGAGCAAATTTTAGATAAATAAGAAGCAGCCAAATCGGTAACCCTGTCCATCACAGAGTGAATCAAAAGAAAAATGGCTGAGTAGTCTTGACTGAAAAGCCTGCATCTGCCAAAGAAGAAGATTTCAAATAGGCAAAATTTTTTACTTTCAATTTAGGCATCAAAGTTAGCTTTAAATTCAAGGCCCTTATTGGTTATTTGTTTGGTCATCCACTGAGATTTGACCAAATATTTGACTAAATGAAAGCTGTTATTCTCTGACTAAGATATCACAGTGACAATCAATTATCATCTCTAACAAAAGAAACCTCTTGGTCAATTTTGTCTAATCATCTATAAAGTGATCCATACTCAGCTGCTGTTTATATTATCTTATATCTTTGAAGTGTATTTTTATCTTTTTTATATGGATTTGTAATTTTTTAAAACATTTGAAAATAAAGATTATCTTGCATGGAATATATATTTCAATACATTAGAAAATAAAAGTAGTTTTTACAAAAAGTAAAATGATTTTTTTTTAAATGAAGCTTCCAATAGTGTCTCCTCATTCATGCCCAAAGGGTCAAATAAGATAATACATAAATCATTGGTGGAACTTGTTGCAAAAGTTTGTTGCTTTTCTTTTGAAAAAGTTAATACCAATAATATTAACAAAAATTCAGAAGTGATTTTCAAAGAATGCAGATCTGCTAATATACCATTTTAACCATACTGCCAGTCAAGGAGCACCTACAGGTAAAGGAACACACTAAGGATCCCAAATCTTTGCTGCTTGAGAAAAAACAAGTTCTACTTTTAGCTGAGAATCAAAATGTTCAACATTTCATATTGGATACCATTTAAATTTTAAAATACACAATGAAAATAAATACTTGTTTCAAAAATTGCATATCTTTCAAAGGTATTAAACAAGCTTAGATTAAGATAACAGATAGACAAGATAGATATCTATATTCAAAGATGACAAGACATGCCTATGGTTTAAAAAATTTCTTTGTGTAAAATAAGTAAAAATATACAACACAAGTTATAGGCAATCTTTCAACATATACTTTTAAAGAAAATTATAGATGCTGCTTTGTTTCAGAAAATTGGTTAGAAGCAATCAAATGTCAATGCATTGTTTTTCAAATCCAAAGCCACCCTATGTTAACAAAAGAGAAAGTGTATTTATTAAAAGAAGCCTGATTGGAAGTGGTACCATATTGAATATTGATTTCTTAACATGTTTCTTTCTCAAAAGCCCCACATGTGCACTAATACTAGGGGTCATGATAAAATATAGCTTATAGAGGCAATAAAAGCTCTAGTCACAATAGCCAAATGAAAAAAAAGCTTACTAGTCCAAAAACTGTCCTTACTTTCATTGTACAATTAAATTGTTCTATCATAAATTTTTTTACATAAGATACTAATAATAATTGAGTTTGGTCAATATCCTTCAAATTTAAATGAACCCTCTCATTATCTTGTAGGCTAGGCCTAGCAATTGATAAAAGGAAAGTTAAGATTGAAGTTTTATGACAGTCTAAGATAATGCCTCCAGTACTTAATAACTACCCATTTGGAAAATTTTTCATTGTTCATATTTTTGACTTATGAAGAGTGAACATTTAGGTGCTTGATGCTTTTTTTAAACTTTATACAAATACAAAAATCACTTATTTGCAGATTCAAATTTAAGCCCTTTAAACATAACCTAACCTGAATTTGCTAACATTTTGAATATCTGTAAATTTAAATACTGCTTTGGATTGGAACCTCATGGGATATTTATCTATACCTTCTTTTGCTGGCTTTTATATTTCTAATATTTAATAAAAAACCCATATTTTAATTGAACATCAAGCATCAAGGAAAAAGAAAACAGCATAATATTGTAAAATTAAAAAATTGATGTATAATCAAATATTAAGTTTTGGACCAATGTTCTAAACCTTTTTTATACCCAGAATCTAGAAATATTTTGGTCATTTTCAAAACTTCAAAAAGTACAGAAATTTGAATTTGCAAAAGAAGTAATAATTATATTTGTAAAGAAAATGTAAAAAGAAACATTTAGAGGTAGTTTCACTTTATTCTCAAGTCAATAGTATGAACAACAAAAAATTTACTTCCCATTCTTGGAAATGTTTATATTAACAGACTATTCAGGTAGATAAGAAACAAACTTACCTCTTGAATCTCTGAATTGTATCCTGAATCTAAATTTAATATTCATTTGCATCAAAAGTGAACTTTAGGGTAAGACAACCAGTGCTGGGACACTTCAATCACTCTGCCTATTCTGGGACAGAATCTTTGATTGGATTGCAAGATGTCCAATACTGGGACAAAAGACAACAGGTTTTTTGGATACAACGCAAAAGAATGTATGGATTGGATGTCCAAGATTAAAGTCCTTTGTCCCAGTATTGGACATGTTGTGATCTAATCAAAAATTCTGTCCCAAAATAGGCAGAGTGATCAAAGTGTCCCAGTACTGGTTGTCTTACCCTACTGCATACCAATTCAGGGTATATATTTGCAGATTAGAGGGATGGGGTGAGAATAAAGTTTATTTATGATGAAAGTACATGTTAGATTTGGATTCAGGCTGCAATTTCAGCTATAAATGTAAGTTTCAATTAAAATTGTCAATAAAAGTATAAGTTATTGCTTGTTTTCCACAAAAAATATTATATTTTCTCAGCACCATCTTTTCTTAGTCATATTTGTTAAAATAATACTACGTTTTCTCAGATACAAAATTATTTGTAGCAAGCTAACGTTATGTTAATAAGTGCTTAAATTTGAATTTACAGTAAAAGAAATTAATATATTTGTAAAGAACATAAAAAAGGCAACAAGTGGTATTTTCACTTCATTGGTAAGTCAGTTTTATCACTGTCACAAATTTACCTTGTTACATATTTATGGGGGAATAAAGTTCATTTCTGATATAAATGTATGTTAAATTTGGATCAGGATGCAATCCTGAATATAGAGGTAGCCTATGTTTGTTCCTTAGCTACCTGTGTAGTCTGTTAATATAAACATTAACCAGACATTTTCTATTGTTGCAAATACTCTCCTACCAGCTGGCAAAAATGTCTACCAGCTGGCAATTACAACTATAGCCTATGATTTTTATTTTAAATCGCCTTCAAATTTAGGCAAGATATCAAATGAAGTCAATACAGAATAATCTTATTAATAGACATCATATGCTACGGGCTTCACATTGAAAAGGGAATTTTATTAGCCTACTTAACATACTATCCATTATGCATAGCCTAGTAATTACCTTTTCTTTTGATTTTTATCGTTACTTAGAGTTGCAGACTAATTTAAAGAGACCCACTTTGTTAAAATATGGGTCTACACAAAGTATTCAAGCAAGTTTACCTTAATGGAAATTTTCAGGTTCCGGTTGAGGAACCTGAAAATTTCTTTCACCAACCCCTTGTGACTCCTTTTAATATGGCCGGCGGAATTTCAGACGGTTGATGATGATGATGAAAATAAAACACAAGATCAGGGTTTCAAACTTTCAGTTGCATGAATATGTCCCCTAAGCACCCAATTATTTGTCATTTTCAGCCAGATTTTGTCCATACTTTGTCTAAATAATATATTATCCATAATATGACATATTTTGTCTATAGTTTGTCTACAATACGTCAATTTTGAAATCTCAGAATCTTTTGTTTTTTAAGACTTATTTTTGGAACTGGAACTTGTGCTATTGACCAAAAGACGGTTTGTCAAACTCTTTCAAAGCGGCTAGTTAACATTAAATATCTTTTGCATCAAAAAGATGATCCTTTGAACTTACAATAAATTCATGTCTATTTTACTGCCAATTTATGATAAAACGTATCCCTAACGAGCTGTCAGACGGAAGGAGGATAAACCACGAAAGCCATGGATTACTGACCAAATCATAAGTGAGAGAAACAAAAGAGATCTGCTCTAAATACTCAGGATCCGACTTTTTTCAAGGATTTCAGAAAGGCAAGAAACAGAATAAACTTTCTGTAACACCATGCTAAGAAAATGGTATTTTAGTGAAAAGTATGTCGTGTCTGTAAATGATTAAATAAAAAAACTAGTTTTTTAACTGAAAGTAAGGAGCGACATTAAAACTTAAAACGAACAGAAATTACTCCGTATATGAAATGGGTTTTCCCCTCCGCAATCCCTCGCTCTTTACGCTAAAGTTTATAATTGTTTATAAAATTAGAATTGTGGCAAAGAGTGAAACTTTAGCGTAAAGAGCGAGGGATTAGGGAGGGGAAAACCCATTTCATATACGGAGTAATTTCTGTTCGTTTTAAGTTTTAATGTCGCTCCTTACTCTCAGTTAAAAAAAATTGTTTTTTTTATTTAATTTCTGAACGTTTTTGAATTAATGTATTTTTATTTTGGCTCTCCGCACATAAATGATTAAAATGAAATTTGCATACTAATATTTTTTTTTGGCTAAATGGCTTTCTCTTACTTTTGATCAGACGATTTTAAAAAATAAAAGGTTGGGAAGGAGGCGTAGTTGCCCTCCAGTTTTTCGGTTACTTAAAAAGGTAACTAGAACTTTTAATTTTTAACTAACGTTTTTATTAGTAAAAAATATACGTAACTTAAGAATTAACTTACGTAACAAAACTTTTATATTCTTATATTTTTATTATGTATATGAGGGGGTGTGTCCCCTCGTTAATACCTCGCTCTTTATACTAAATCTTAAGTTTTGTCCCAATTCTTTAAGAATGACCCCTGAATCAGAGAGGCCGTAGAATAAGTAGTTGAAATTACTAAAAATACTTTAGCATAAAGAGCGATGTATTTATTTCCTCCTAAATATATTGCTCTTTATGCTAAAGTATTTAATGTCAAAGGATCTGGTCGGAATTTGAAATTAGAACTTTAAAGCACAAGATCCTTCTAAATATCAAATTTCATTAAGATCTGGTCACCCTTTCGTAAGTTACAAATACTTCAATTTTCAATATTACCCCCCCCCCCCAATTCCACCAAAGAGAGCAGATCCGGTCCAGTTACGTCAGTCACGTATCTTAGACAGGTTTCTATTCTTCCCATCCAGGTTCATCCTGGTTTCACCGCTTTAAGTATTTTCTAAGATTTCCGGTCCCCCCCCATCAAGTTTCATCCCGATCCCTCCACTCTAAGTGTTTTCCAAGATTTTAGGTTCCCCCCTCCAACTCCCCCCAATGTCATCAGACCCAGTCGGGATTTAAAACAAGAGCTCTGAGACACAATATCATTCTAAACATCAAATTTCTTTAAGATCCAATCACCCGCTCATAAGTTAAAAATACTTCATATTTTCTATTTTTTCCGAATTAACCGGCCCCCCCCAGATGGTCAAATCGGGAAAACGACTATGTCTAATTTAATCTGGTCCGGTCCCTGATACGCTTACCAAATTTCATTGTCCTAGCTTACCTGGAAGTGCCTAAAGTAGAAAAACCAGGACTTTAGGTTTTCCCCCTCCAACTCCCCCAATGTCATCAGATCCGGTCGGGATTTAAAATAAGGGCTCTCAGACAAAATATCATTCCAAACTTCAAATTTCATTAAGATCCAATCACCCGCTGATAAGTTAAAAATACTTCATTTTTTCTATTTTTTGCGAATTAACCGGGCCCCCACTCTTTTCTCGTTTCTCCCACTCTTTTTTCCCCACAATTTCTCGAACAGAAATTATTACGCATATGAGGGGTTCAACTCCTCGTAATACCTCGCTCTTTACGCTAACATATTTTTAATAATTTCAAATATTTATTTTACGGCCTTTGTGATTCATGGGTCATTATTAAGGAATTGGGACAAAATTTAAACCCCCTACTTCCCAAAAAAAAATTAAAGGCCAAATCTCATTTATTAGCGAAGCTTCTTTCTTTTAAATCTAACTTTTCTTTCTTTAGTCTCGGCAAAAGTACAAATTATCTAAGACCTTAGGTAGGCAAGTTTTGTATAGGCAGGTGGTCCCATATCAATTTTAAATTCTTAGTCACCCTGCCCGAGACTCTAGGCAGGCGTGACTTGCTAAAAAAAAATAACAAACAAGGATTGGTCCAATAAGAGAGGCACAATTAGTCCCGCCGTTAACCTGTACCATTTAACCAAACACTTGGAAAACTACAAGTTCTGTGACTACCTTAGCTCTATGACAATCTACTTTAGTTCTATTGCCCTAGGAATGACACATGGACAAATAATAGATAGACCTATCTATCTATTAACAAGTGAACTAACATCATTTTTAATAAATCCTAATAAGGGGGGTTCATGCCAGAATTGCCTCTTACTCAATTGGACTATCTGTCTTGGCTTTTCCTACAATTAGCCATGACTTGATGACCATAACTCTTTGATTTTAAACCGCAACAGCAACGCTTAAAGAAATTTATAATAAAATTTCTTGTGATATTTATCTCAATTTATCAGCAGTCAACCCAACCAATGGTGGACCAAACCAACTTCTGGACCACACCGTGGTTTTTTGTGGATAGTGAAGTCCTCCCTTTGTAAGAGTGCAGACAGTCTGGTATTATAATATTATTTTTGTTAGTATTAAACCTTATTCCAATAGGCAATGCATAGAACACCCCCCAAAAAGTCCCCCCTGGACCTTACCCAAGTATTATCAAAAACGTTCAGCATCTTGGCTGGTCAAGCTCACTATCTCAAAGCTCACATGATGAATCAATGAATAACATATTGGTGAAAGTGGGGGCGTTTGTCACTATCCATGATGAAAATGAAATTGAATTTCAAGAGATCCTATCAAGGAGCTCCAAAAAAGAAAAAAAATCTGCCTGATCACAAATAACCCCATGTCATGATCCAATTCCTCCTTCACAAAACCTTGGAATTTACTTTAAAATTTCTCCAGATACCCCCTTTGAGATAAATAAGATAGCTTAATTAAGGGTTGCATTCTTCAAATTGTTAAAATCAATTTTCTCTTTAAACATTAACCATGATGGATCTCTGCTAATAGCCCTCCAAAATGCTAAATCAGCAGAAATATTGCTGAATTTGAAATCTCTTCTTAACATCCCAATAAAATCTGTTCTATGGACTCCAAACCATAATCCAGCAAAAATAGTTGTGTATCCCTCCAGAAATACCTATTCTGGAGCTAAATGAGGGGCTTTCTGACAGAACAGGTAACCTGTTCCCAGTTGCTGATGTCACCCAACTGAGTAAACCAGATGTCAATGGCCAAAAGTCAAGCAAGTCTTTCTTATTCACAATCAGAGAAGAATGCAATATCTTGGCCCAGATATTTCTTTTTGGACAAAGGAAACTCCATAAGCCCTACAAGCCAAAACCAATCCAGTGCCAAAAATATTTAAAACTAGGACACACAAAAAACAAATGCAATAACTAACGTTTTTATTAGTAAAAAATATACGTAACTTAAGAATTAACTTACGTAACAAAACTTTTATATTCTTATATTTTTATTATGTATATGAGGGGGTGTGTCCCCTCGTTAATACCTCGCTCTTTATACTAAATCTTAAGTTTTGTCCCAATTCTTTAAGAATGACCCCTGAATCAGAGAGGCCGTAGAATAAGTAGTTGAAATTACTAAAAATACTTTAGCATAAAGAGCGATGTATTTATTTCCTCCTAAATATATTGCTCTTTATGCTAAAGTATTTTTAGAACCCCTCATATGCTTAATTATCTCTGTTCTGAAAACTTTTTCAGTTTTATTTTTTCATTGTTTTTTTATAGCAATGCTAGAAAATCCTGCGCCCTTTTCATTGAGTTTCTCTTCCCCCATGACATATTCCTCCAAGGAAAGATCCTCCCACATAGCCCCCTTTCCTCAACCCAACCCCCAAACCAAAAGAATCCCCCTGAAAACGTCTGTACACTTCCCAATAACCATTACTGTATGTAAACACTGGTCAAAGTATGCAACTTGCAGCCCCTCCCCCCAGGGACTGTGGGGGAGTAAGTCATCCCTAAAGACATATTTATTATGGTTTTCGACTATGTGGAACAAAATGACTATCTCAAAATTTTGATCCGTTGAATTTATGAAAAAAATGAGCGTGGGAGGGGGTCTAAGTGCCCTCCAATTTTTATGGTCACTTAAAAAGGGCACTAGAACTTTTCATTTCCATTAGAATGAGACCTCTTACGACATTCTAGGACCACTTGGTCGATACGATGAACCCTGGAAAAAAGAAAGAAAAAAACAAATAAACACGCACCCGTGATCTGTCTTCTGGCAAAAAATACGAAATTCCACATTTTTGTAGATAGGAGCTTGAAATTTTTGCGCTTTAGGGTTCTCTGATACGCTGAATACGATGGTGTGATTTTCGTTAAGATTCTATGACTCTTGTGACAAATTTATTATCTCCAGTCATTTCGGCTATTTTTATTCAAAAATAGGATCTTGAGTTCATGAGGATGCTAGAAATGATTCAATAACTGTTCTTTCACATAAATTTGTGGATGATCGAGGGGAAAGATTGGAGTTTCGGTTTGAAAAATCTAAAAGTAATAAGGCTATAAAAATTGTTATAGATATTAAATCAAATTTGGCTGGGATTGATGATGTAAATCTATTCACATTTAAAGTCACAATGATGTATCTACTTCCTTCCTTGCTTCACATCATTAACACATTCCTGACAAAAGGCACCTTCCCAGATGCCTTGAAACATGCTTAAGAAATACCTCTGTTCAAAGGAGGTTTAGAGTCAAATATGGGTAAATGGAGACCAATCTAAATATTGCCGATGTTCTCCAAGATACTTAAGAAAGTGGTCCATCAACGCCTTAACGACCATCTTACGAATCATGGCCTATTAAGTGAGACGCAGTTTGGTTTTCAGAGAGGCCACTCTACTTTCCATGCTGCTAAAGTTGATTTCGTAAATAATTGTCATATCATTTAGTAAATAAATGAATTTAACTAAATTGAATTGACTCCTAAAAAGAGCACAACTCATTCACTGACATCAAAACGTGCATTAATTCAAAGCCATTCAGAAATCAAATAAAAAAAAACATTTTTCAACTGGAAGTATGGAGCGACATTAAAACTTAAAACGAACAGAAATTACTCCGTACATGATAGAGTTGTCCCCTCCTCAACGCCTCGCTCTTTACGCTAAAATTTTTATTGTTTCAAAAAGCAGAGTTGTGAGAAAGAGTCAAACTTTAGCGTAAAGAGGGGGGCGTTGAGGAGGGGACAACCCCTTTCATGTGCGGAATACTTTCTGCTCGTTCTAAATTTTAATCTCACTCATTACTTTCAGTTGAAAAAACTTGTTTTTTTTTAATTCATTTTATAAAGACTCCCATTTTTTTAACATGACCAATCTCGCTTGAAATGTCAGTTAGCACTACAAAACTACTGGGTGTTGTCATCACAAGTGACTTAAAATGGGATCGTCATGTCCAAGCGCAAATACCACATTGTTCCTCCTTAAAATTTTAAATGTCCTATATCCCATTGCTTGAGAATCTACCTTTCATATGTACGCACAATCATGGAGTATATTTGTCCTGTTTGGCAATTGTCAGCAAGAATAGAGGCGGTCTAAAAAAAGGTGCCTAAGTATTATTTTGAATGAGGTTAAAATCCTTTATATCTCCATTCTTCGAAGAACTGATCTTGTCACCCAGAATACAAATTTCCTTTATTTCGCCAAAAATACCCTTCATAGTCTCTGGGAAAAGTACCTTTTCCCTATTTAGTTCCCCCTTCGTCCTCGCCTCCCTCGTTCTACTTCAATAAAAATTCCCCTTTTTACCCCATTTATACTGTCTACCGAGAGACACAGAAGGACTTTCATCCTCTACATAGTGAGCATGTTAAATACATGAGATCCCCCCCTCTTTTTTTTACCTTGCAACTCTTAAATTTTTAGCTAACAAATTTAGTTATTTTTTAATTGAGTTGTATTTTGTATGTTTTAGTGTGAGACTAAATTATTCTTATGTGTTTTTTTTATCTAGCTTATTCGTTTTTTAATTTTGTATGTTTCTTACTATTTGGACATTTTCTACTGTTTTGACAACTGTTATTTTTTACAACTTTTTGGAAAAAAACATTTCCAGACTTATTATATTTGCTTGTTTATTTTGTATTTTTTGACACTAAAGTGCAAATTCCGGTCACTTGGGTTTGTGATAGACGTTTTTTAGAAATAAAAACCTAATCTTATAAGCATTTTCCAGCCAACCATTCAGATTGTTTGGGTTGTCGCCTCTCCACTTAAGATCATCATTTAGCTGAATATCTCCAAATACTTGTACTTAAGTGAAATTCAATTTTGTAAACAATGATAAAAGACCGCTGAAGTACAACAGTAAGAGGTTTCTTTAAAATTTAGCTTTAGGCGGAAGCGACGGCTTCGTTCCTCATTGTTGTCTGACTAATTTTTTAGCTGCTTCCAGATCACGCCGTAGAGTAAAGAATGAAGTGTTTTGGGAAGGGAAAAGGGTGGTACACGCTATCATATATAGTATGGCTTCTTTTTCTTTCTTTTTTTTAGTTACGCCTTACTTCCATTCGAATTTTTTTTTTTTTTTTTAACTTGGTTTATCAAGTAACAGTGGTTGATGTTTTAGAACGAAAATGCTTTTGATATAATAAAATCTAATCTCTAGTATCGTTCAGGCTATTCAATTAGTTCACGTAGAATGGAAACTGTTTCAAGGTAGAGGAAGGAAACATTTGTATAAAACACGAAAAACATGAGTTATGTGAAGAGCAGAAAGCTTCAGAAAAATCAATAAAATATGTGAAATTTCTTAAAGTTCCGTTACTTCAGACCTCATATATTAATATGCAAGGCACATCAGTCGTTTTATTTGAAGTTAGGATACCAAATCATTATGACAGATGATTTAATCGATATTAATTCCAAACGAAACATATAATTATAACAGGTATATTTTACAAAAATAACTTACAAAACAAAAAACTGTTGCTGCAATTGCCTCTTTCATGACGACGTGAGTGGCGACTCCTTTTCTCAGGAACTAATAAGACGCTGCTTTTCCGCCGATTCTGGGCTTTAACTGATTCCTCATCAGATATTTCGTCGTCTGCCCCAGAAAGAGGAGTTGCGGATTCTGATATGACAACACTGTGTTTAGGAGATGTACAGTTGCTGTCGGATATCGTATCAATGATAGGAACTGAAGCTACAAAAAGGAAAAAAAATAGAATAAAAAGATTATTTTTAGCTGAATTTGTTTTATTTTTAGCTGGATTTTTTTTTTTTATTATATTTTAATTGACTTAGCCATTTCATTGTAAAGAAAATTTTCCTGTACCTTCGCCAAAACAATTTTTTCTTCATAAAAAATAATCAAAGGATCAATATCTTAATGAAGGTTTTTGAATAATAAGATAATTGCTTATAGTTTTTTTTTGTAAAGTTTTAAAATTGTTTATTCTTCCGTTTCTGTACAAAGTAAATTACTTGGCATAATGGTACTTATTAGACTAAGAAATATTGTGAATTAAGTTCTTTTGAGAGTTAATAATTCAGAAAATTCTCATTCATCAGGTGAGTGTAGTCTTCAACTTTATATTTTATTTGATTCAACTGATAGAGAGGCTTTAGCGAATGCCCTATCTTTTTAAACGTTATCGATTATTAAATTTAAATGATCAGAGTTATATACAAAAATTATTTTGCTGCTTTTAAGGTTGGAGGTTAGGTTGGTAGTCTATTTGGCAAGGAATACCTAACATTAAGCTGTATGAAAAACGAGGTATAACTCCACTAGCTGGGACAATAATGGAAGAAACACTAACATGGGCAGACCATGTTTTACAGACTCTAGATGACAGATTGTTAAAGATTGTGTTTTTGGCCATTCTTTGGGGCCAAAAAATAAGACCTATTAAATAGAATCCTTTATTATATTTTATTTTTAGTAATAAATGGAAAGACGTGGGGACTTTTTTCGACGTTAAAAAAGTATAGAAGAATTGAAAGAAAAGTCGTATTACGATGGTTATGATGTTAATTGATTCTGACAAAAGTAGGAGTCAATCGTCTTATAACCAGGGTTATAATGTTATATGATTATGACAAAAGCGGGAATTAATAGTCTTATGATCACAGTTATGATGTCATTCGATTGTGACAATAACGGGAGTTAATAGTCTTATGACCACGGTTATGATGTTATTTGATTATGACAAAAGCGGGAATTAATAGCCTTATGACCACAGTTATGATGTCATTCGATTGTGACAATAACGGGAGTCAATAGTCTTATGACCACGGTTATGATTTTATTTTATTATGACAATAGTGGGAGTCAATGGTCTTATAACCATGGTTGATTATGACAATAGTGGGAGTCAATGGTCTTATAACCATGGTTGATTATGACAATAGTGGGAGCTGTTAAATATGGCCATGGAAGATGATCCTTTGAACGACAGTATATCAAAGGTTAAGCTTTATGAAACGTGAGGATTAGTTCCTCTTTTATGGATGTCATCTTTATGGTCCTTCTTAAATAGAGTGGGAAGAAATTCTGAAGACAAACTTAAAGAAAGTAGGATATTCTTGGATGGGAGAAAACATTGAAGCTCTAATTGGAGCTGGGTGGAGGAAGAGCGTTAGTAGCTATATTTACCCCGGCCCGGACGAACTGCTTTTTGACCAATGTATTTTTATAAGACTTTATGGAGTGTGACTGAATTCTTCCACCGTGTAAGATAAGCGGTATACTGTGCATAATAAATAATAATATAAATAGAATTAAAAATATAACTATAAATAGAAATATTGTCATCTATGAAATTATTTTCAAATAGGGCTACACTACGTCAAATGGATAAAACTTTTAAGACATGAAATAAAAACAAGAATAAATTCATGTTTGGAGGATGAATATTACACTGGATCCCAATTTAACTTGGTCCATAGCTTATATAAAGTGCTTCTACACCGTGGTCTGAAAGCTAAATTGTGAGATTTAGTGTTCTTAGATGTATACTTAGCGCCATACCCAATATAGCAGCACTGACATAGTGGAGAGCAAAAGGTCTCTAATTTATTATTTGCATAGTACTAAGGTCTAAGTTGTCATATCTGTGGACCCAACAATTTATGTCGAGAAAAAGAGCATAGATTTACTAATATTAATACTCTTTATCGATGCCCTTCTTTTTCTTGGGATTATTGAAAACTTACCATTTTCATTTTCCACTTCAGGATCGGTATCTTTGAGGTTGCCATGCCAAGACCTGGATTTCTTAGCAGCTCCCATTTCTGAGAAGATTTCTCCTTGTTGAGAAATTGTTCTTTCGACTGGAGCTTGGTAACCGGAGAAATTTAGAAAAAAACAAGTTTTTTCACCTTAATTCAACCCCCCCCCTCCCAACGAAAATATCTTCTAGAAAATTGAATATCGGTGAGAATTTACCCCGGACAATTACCTTTAACAACTCCACGCGTAACATTGAGACGGAAATGAGTATGCAAGATATATAAAAAGCGTTTTGTATTGGATTTTTGCCAAATTCCCCCAGTGCATAATTTCCCCTAACAGATTCACTTCCCTTGAAACTTCCCCTCCAATAAAAAAATTTCCCTGTGGAAAAAAACAGCAAAAATTTGCTCCCCCCACCCGGAAATGCATACACACTTCACAATAACAAATACTATGTGTAAACAATGGGCACATTTTATGACTTAAAAGCCTTTCCCCTGGGGCTCTGAGGGGGTCATGTTATATCCAAAGGCAGGGTTATTGGCCTTTCAACTATTTTGGGCAGAATGGCTATCTAAAAATTGTGATAAGAGAACTTGAGAAAAAAAAGGTGGGGGTGGGGGAAAGGATACCCTCCGATCTTTTTGTAACTTAATTTTGATCAGACAACTTTAGAATAAAGGCGGGGGAGGGGGACAGGATATCCTCCAAACTTTGTGGTCGCTAGAACGTTCACTTTCGTTTGAAAGAGCCTTCTCAAAATATTTGAGGACCATTGGGTCGATACGATCACCCCTGAAAAAAAAACGTATCCGTGATCTTTCTTCTGGCAAAAAATACAAAATTCCACATTTTTGCAGACAGGGGCCTGAAACCATCAAAGTAGAGTTTTCTGATAAGCTAAATCTGATGGTGTGAATTTCATTAAGATTCTAATACTTTTAAAGGGTCTTTTCCTCGTTTTTTCAAAAATTTGTTAAGACTAATCTTAGTGAAACTTATATATTTAAAATCGCATAATATGCCGATTCCATTGATATATCTATTGGTATCAAAATTCTGTTTTTTTAGAGTTTCGGTTACTATTGAGCCGGGTCTTTTCTCACTTACAGTTCATTACCACAAACTGTTTGATCAATAGCTATATTTCAGATAGGGGCAATAAGCATGAAAGGTGACATACATGGGTCAATTCTATTTCAAGAACAAATGAAACAGTTTCTATGTAAATCACCCAAGCTTACAGCGAATATGGTGGGAATACCCTCCTCAAAGGGCTCCTCGAGGGGCAAATGGAAGCATTAATTATTATTTGGGTCAGCTTAGTGGTAATGCCGAATCATAAGACTACTATCAAATAAAATGGTTTTTAAATTCGCTTTGCTAGTCCTGGATATGATTGAGAATGAATATAATTTAGATCTGAAGAATATAGGCTTTTTCAAAGGAAAGTCCAGAGGAAAATAAAATCCTGAATTGCCTAGAAATTACAACCCGGTCCTGCGTATGTCCGGTCCTGGGTATTGGGTATCGAGGGGCCTCTTGTTCGAGAGTACTGACCCTCCTAAAAAATAAAGTTACGGGTTGTTAAATATTATGTTGGGGCCCTTGTTGGAGAGTTCTGCTCCACTAAAAATATAATGACAGACTATAAAACATGATGTCGGAACCTCCTGTTCAAGAGTTCTGCCCCTTATAAAAAATAAAGCTATAAACCTTTAAACAATGATGTTGGGGCTTTTTATCGAGGATTCTGCCACTCCTAAAAATAGTTACAGGCCTTTCAACTTGGTGAATTCATTCTTTTTTCAATTTAATAAAACCATCCCATTTCAAACAGATGTTGAGTAACCCCCTGTTGGATAGCTACTGCCCCTTCCACCAAATCCCCTAAAAAAATAATTTTATAGGCTTTTCAATACTGCAGAATAATATATTCTCTTTCAGACTAATAAAACGAAAATCATATCCAAATAATTTGGATTGCTGGGTCCATCCCTGTTCGATGGTTTTGGAGAGACAGGGGGCAACTTTGAGGGCCCGGGGCCTCCAAAAAATAGAATAGATTATTAAAACGATGAAAATTATAGATTATTTTTCAGGTTAAAATCCTAACCGTTTGAAAAAGAAAATAAGCTGGTAGCATTATTTTTCGTTCCAGCGAGCGACATTATCAGTGCCATCAACTTAAAGGGTCAATAATCTCTTTGACGGTATGAAGACATCTGTCTTGTTGCACCATCAGCATTTTATGACAGTATCTGTGCCCAAATTGAGACAGAGAAGGCCCCAAAGGAGAGTGTAGGAGAGGGATTAAACATATTTTGTGAGATGATCCTAGATAGTATAAATCTCCCAACTTTGATTTAGATAGTTTTCCAGCCAATCTTGGTCTTAATGCAGAATTTTTGGATTGGTTGCAAGAGGAGTTAACACCCAATACAGTCCAGAGACTCTTGGCAGACGATAGAGTGGCTACTCCTCCTAAACGCTCACAGTGACCGTGGAAAGGAGAAGCTGGGGGTGTGGGACAAAGTGAAAGTGGCTCATCCCCTGAATTACCATACTTTTACTTGTTGAACTCTACCTTCTGCAAAAAATATGTCTATAGCGTAGACTTTGGGATGCTTTTAACTTAATTATAGTGGGCTGTTGAATCACGTATTCTACAGACATAGTCTTCTCCTATGGGGGCAGGATTCGAGCCCTTCTTGAAAAACAGATACAGGATTGGGGAGGTAGGGATAGGATCAACCCATCCATCTCACAATTTTTTTTGAATTAAACGAAAAATCGGGTGATTTTATAAGTATTGTATGCAAATTGAAAGTCACTTGACCCAGACTTGCATAATTCTGAAGGGGGTACTTCCGGGTTGAATAGATAGTATTATGAATAAACTGGATGACTGTAATGGAAAGGGGAGTGGGTCAGAGGTGTTATTTATTGAGAATTTATATATTAATGGGTGTAATTTCAAAAAAGATTTTGTTTAAGAGGTGGGAGGGGAAGGCAGGTACAAAATACAATTCAGATTTGAGGAGGTGTAGTAGTATTCAAGAAATTTGTTTTGAAACAAGGTTGCATTGCTTCAATGCGCATTTGTCATAGCAGCCCACAAAAAATTGCAAAAGGGTACCAGTAGGGCAGATTTGGGTGATTTGGCAGTAAATGGGCCCAGAGAAGGGCAGAGTTTCCTAAGGTAAACTTTAACTGTTTAAATAGTCAATATCAGTAACACTCAAAGGAGTAAATATTTTTAAGCGGGCCAATGAGCATTTAAGGATTGGTGTTACTCTTTTACAGTATGATACAGAGTTTGAGGAGGATGTAAGGATAAAAAGAAGGTAGCATATTCAGTAAGGGCTCCGTCCATTGAATCAGTGAAACCCTGGGTATGACTTCTTTACGAGCTTGCTAAAGAGGCTAATCCAGTTCCCCATTTTTTCTATAGTACATATTTTTCGGGGAGAGAGGAGTGGGACAAGCTACTAATATCTAATGTGTCAGTCTAGATTCCACACCAAATTAATATCAAAGCACCCTTTCAAGCACTATAAGCGTCATGAGTATCAATCTGTGGAGACAGTTTCGGGCGACAATGCCATCTTGTGATTCAAGAACTTTTAGAATTCACTCTTACAGAGTGACAAGATGGTGTTAGTTTACGAGGACAAACTCACAGATGGACATGATACATCAGATTTAAATAGTGTCAAAGAACATGAAGCCATTACTGCCTCTTTTGCATATGGAAAAAGAGACTCAAGAAATACGATACAATTGGTAGAAATTTTTGAAGCATTGGGCGGGAAAGATTTTGTGGTTGCAGCCATGATTGCACTTATTAAAACTCATAATTAGTCAATTTCACAGGTGGGCAATGCAGTCTATCCAATGACCCTTTAATCAGAGGACAAGTTGGCCATTAAAAATTAGAAAATGTATTGAGTGTCTAAATTGAAATTTATTGAGAGTACTGGGGAGATGCCAGTTCACGATCATGATCATTTACACAATATCAATTTATCGTTGTAATAACTTTCACGGACTCGCCCATAAATCTTGCAATTTAAGTATTAAACAATAGCTAATCTACCGGTTAACATACACAATTCCAACTATGATTTGAAATTCATACTGCCAGCGTTGCCACGTTTGCAGAGAGCTGAGGTTGAATATGGCACTTGCTGGATTCTCATAATATCTTACCCAAATCTTTTTAGAAGCTGCTAGATTTAGATTTAAAATGGTAAACAAAACATTATTATAATACGTTCTCGAATATAATCTGTTCTTTAGATTCCTGTTTTTTCCCTCAAATTGTTTGAGGGATTGTTTCAGATATTTAGTCTTATATTCTTAATTGTCAGTCTTATTTGTCAGATATTTTTGCGAAGTTAAACGATCTTAACTTGTCTCTTCAAGAAAATATTGCGATATATTTACTTCAAGCGACAAAATTGAAAGTTTTATTAAAAAGATCAGACTTTGGAAAAGTAGGGTCGAAAAAAATTCGTTCGAAATGTTTTCCGGTGTCGACAATTTTGTATTTGAGAAAATTCATCGTAAAACTTTTATTGCAAAAACTATTGTAGATCACTTAAAAGCGCTAGAAATACAGTTCCGGACATATTTTATATTAAATATTGATTTACAAAAAATAGTTTGGAGTCAAAAGCCGTTTTGGATTGGCTTAAGTGAGATTGATCATCTGCCACTTAAAGCTCAAGAGGAATTTGCTGAGCTTTCGTGTGACTCAAACTTAAAACTACAATTCCAAAAAAAGCTCTTGACTGAATTCTGGATCTGAACTAGAACTGAATTTCCCACAATCGCTGATATGGCGTTAAATGTACTTCTGCCATTCAACACCACATATTTATGTGAAGTTACTTTCTCAGCTTTAACACACATTAAATCCCAATATTGTTCAGCGATAAAAATGTTGAAGAGGTCTTACGTCCAGCAGTTTCAAACATTACACCAAGATTTGATTTCTTATCCAATAAAAAATAGGCACATCCATCTCATTAAATTTTTAACATAAACTTTAATTTAAAATTTACCACGCAACGACTTGGATATATTCGAGAGAATTAAACAAAAACAAAACAAGTTTTTTAAAATGAAAGTAAGGAGCGACATTAAAACTTAAAACGAACAGAATTTACTCCGTATTTGAAAGGGGCTTTCCCTCCTCAACGCCCGCTCTTTACGCTAAAGTTTGACTCTTTTTCTTAATTTTAAAACACTTAAAAACTTTATCGGGGCGTTGAGAAGGAAAAGCCCCTTTCAAATAAGAGATAAAGATGTCTGTCACGTAATAGGGTATATTTTCTAAGAGATCAGGCGATTATTACATAATAAAGTTTGTTTTCTTTAGGATGCAGGTGTATGTTACGTAATATGGTTTGTATTCTTCAGGATTTCTTTAGTTGTTACGTAATAGTCTTTTATTTTCTAAAAGGTGCAGGTGCTTGTTACAAAATAGAGAGTTCTTTTTTCTTTGATTGTTTGAAAAATTCGAGGCCAGGTAAAAAAAAAAAAAAACCTTAAGGGACCCGCAAAATCATGTTTTCTTTTGGTTGTTATGTTAACAAAAAACACGCAAGGGCCAGGAAAAATATTCAGGGCCCCCACAAATTATGTTTTCTTTGCTCATTATGTTTAAAAACCTATGAGGCCAGAAAAAATCTTCAGGTCCCCTCAAGTAAGGACATTGTCAAAATTGATCATAACCCAAAGCTATCATGCTTCTCACACGCATGGCCCATTGTTGTCTGCAAACAAAGGATTTTACAATTATTTCTAGAAACAGAGGGTCAGGAAAATCCTCAGAGTTCGTGAGTGGGAATTCTTCAAGACGCCACGCCCTAGTGAACAAAAAAATACAAATAAACACGCATCCATGATTTGTCTTCTGGCAAAAAATGCGAAATTCCACATTTTTGTAGATAGGGGCTTAAAAACTTCTACAATAAGGTTCTCAGATACGTTTAATCTGATGGTGTGATTTTCGTTAAAATCGTATGATTTTTACGGGGTGTTTCCCCCTATTTTCTAAAATGAGGCAAATTTTCTCAGGCTCGTAACTTTTGATGGGTAAGACTAATCTTGATGAAACTTATATATTTAAAATCAGGATTAAAATACCATTCTTTTGATGGAACTATAGGTATCGAAATTCCGTTTTTTAGAGTTTCGGTTACTATTGAGCCTGGTCGCTCCTTACTACAGTTAGTTATCATGAACTGTTTGATTAAGACGGTCAGAATCCACTTTTGTTTTTGAAACTATAATAAAAACATTTCTATAACATTTTGTGCAAATTTCAATTTTAGATTTTTATATGTTTCAAAACGGATTCTAAATTTATATATTTTCATATGCATATGTATATTGTTACCTAATAAATATGTCATCAAAAATACTAATTTATTTTTCCTTTATATTTGTTGAGGTCGCTAAGAAACTCGCAATCGTAAATGGGGTCGGGAATTACAAAAGTTTAAGAAGCCCTGCCCTATGTGTAGGATAATTTTGATGTGACTGTTTATAGAAACTGTGTAGAAAGTAATCTAGTTCACTAGAGCAATTTAAAGAGCAATTTGCTCTTTAAAATTTAAAAACTACATGGTTAGACTAGAGAAAAATCCCAAGTCCATATCGGACAAAGTGAGTGTGTGTGCGGATGGTGGAAAAGTTCTACATGGACACTACTTCGAACCGAGATGAATGTGTGCAATACAGGCAACATCTCGGTCTGGAATAAATTCAATAGTAGGCGGGACGGGGTTCTTTTTTTTATTTCACTAGTGCTTTTTTTTACATGTGTGTTTGTTCCGTGTAAGGCAGAGTTTTTATTGTTGTTTTTTATGTGTTGGTATATTTTTCTATATCTTGACATAAAAAGTGTTTAATATTATACTATTGTTTACCTGGCGTCTGCCTGGCTCCGTCCTTTGGCCACCGCAACGACCGCCGTGCTTTCCAAGGTCCCCTTTCAAGAACTTTCATATCGTGTCGCAGTTTAATATTTTTCTCACAAGTGTCTATTTTATCTAAATAAGAATGTTTGTTGTTTTTCCCAAGTGCCTACTGTGTGTTATTTAAAATAAATGTGACATTCGAATGTCACTATAATTTTATAGTGAATTTTTTGTCAGTAAAGAAACCATTTATTATTCTTAATTTTTTTATTCTCGAACATAGAAAATTAATATTTATTCAACAGATTGAGGCATTTTAGAGTTAGTTGTATTTTAAAATTGAGAAAAGCAAGCTCTACATTCAGATCGTTTCTTTGCGGGCCATCAATGTCTGAATTTCTGTTCGTTTCAAGTTTTAATGTCGCTCCTCACTTTCATTTAAAAAAACTTGTTGTTTTTTTTTCTGGACGTTTTTGAATTAATACATGGTTTGATCTTTGCTCTCCGCACATAAATAATTAAAACGAAATTTGCATATTAATTTTTTGCGGCTAAATGGCTTTTTCATAGTTTTAAGGAGCCCTAGTTGTCACTTCCAGTGGGGCCATAGCATTCAGTTCTGCCAGGTCCATATCAACCAATCCCAACAGTTGCCGAAGAAGTCAAATCCAACGGGGCCATAAAACAAATTCCAGCGAGGCCCTAGCTTCCACTTTCACCGGGTCCATAACAACCAACTCCAAAGGGGACTCTGGCGAGTGATTCTAACAGAGGCCCTAGAAGGCGATTCCAGCGGTACCCTAGCAACCTATTGCAGTGGGTTCCTAGCACTTAATTCCAATGGTGACCTAGCAACCAGTGCCACTATGGCCCCCTAGCGAGTAATTCCAACGAGCCCCTAGCAACCTTATCCACCGGGTGCCCTTAGAAACCAATTCTATAGGGGTTCTAATGAACAATTCTAGTGGGGGCCCCAGCACGCATTTCCAATGGGGGCCCTAGCATCCAATTCTACCGGGGTCCAAGCTTCCAATTTCACCGAAAAGACGTTTTCTAAGACATTTTTTTCAAGACTTTTCTTAAGACGTTATCAAGACATTTCAACACATTTTTTAAAACATTTTATATCAAGATGTTTTTAAGATTTCTTTGGTTGTTATGTGATAGGATACTCTTTACTTATGTTAAGAAGGGTGCAATCTCACCTGACATGCTAGACTTTGGTGACATGTGGGGAATCGCCACTTCTAATCTAGCAAGGCACACATGTAGATGTTACGTAATGGCAGCACAAATGTGGGTGCTACGGAATGGCGCCGTATGCGTGACTGTTACGTAATGACGAAGCACATCTGGGATGTTGTGCAATAATAGGGCATACGCGGGATGTTGATTATTTTTTTTAAGAATAATGAAAAATACTGAGAATATTTTTTTTTGTGGGAATCTTCACTAAAAACTTTTATTAAATCGTAAATACTAAAAGCTTTTAAATATACGACCTTTTAAAAAAAAATAAAACTGCAGAATTAGAAAAGTAAAACATTATAAATTAATTATTATTCAATTTTCCTGGTGACTTGGGAGGTGACTTGGGAAAGTATAAACTCAAAGGATATTGATCGTGTTTTAATTAGTGATCCTATTATTATTTTTTTATGCTGTAGTTCATAATCACTGTTTTCTTAGGATGGTATTACAGTATCCCAACTTAAGACAATGTGAATTTATCATGTCTAAATGTTTCTGAATAATATAATAATTTTGTTTTTCCTTTCTAGCATCCATTGGTGGTTTACTTGGCTTCGGGACAGGGTTCAGTCTGCTTAGTGGATTTGAAATCGTATATTTTTTGTTTATTAGACTGACTATACGATTATTGTATGCTTCAAATTCTTAAAATTTTAAAATAAAGGTTCATATTTAGTTAAATTAATTTATGGATGTTTAGTAGCTTCAATAAGAGAAACTAGTGCATTTAACCAACAACCAAACTCTAAACATATATGGCGCAAAATAAAACCCCGTGTATGGGCATTGAAGTCAATAGAGATATTGAGCTCTGTTTAGGTTTTTTTTTTTTTAATATGCATTAATGTAGGGAGATATCGTTTACAAACAATTATCCGTGCCAAAATAAATTTTAATTTAGCTTCACCAATTTTGCTTTCCTGAAGATATTTAAACTATATAGCTCTGAAAAGTCAGACCTTCTTGCATTCTATAACATACTGATGTTCTTTGCATAAACTGTAAGGACACTGAATATTTAAATTATTTTGAAATGAAAATTCAACGCTACAGGCTAACTTAAACCTTTTTTTTCCTAGCTCGTAGGACCCGTTTAAATCAACAAAAACGACAAGTTTGATTGCTGTTTCATCATTGCCACTGTTTATAAGGTTACAATGGCTCAATTGAGGTTTTAAGGCGTGTAAGCTGCATTCTAAGTATTAAATTACCTTTAGTAGACCAATCAGAGACCATTTAGTCCAGGACTTTTAGGGTTTGACCCGGACAAAATTGCAATATAAACGTAAATGATACCAAAATGATCAGAAACAAAAATCTGTACAACTTAATAAAAGTCCCCATAAATCCGAGTGGGGCGAGTACCTGAAAAACAGGGGGAAATTTGGAAAACTGCCAAACATGCCCAGAAAATAGTTCAAAGTGAGTTTTCTGGGCTTTCCCATACGCCAGTCACTAAGATGATATCTAAAATTCAGTATAGAATAAAAGTACTACGGAAAACGGGAGGAACAGGGGGAAGAGGGAAAAATATTAAAAAATACAGGGTAGGGGTAGAAAGCACTTTGAAATGTGTTTTCTGGGGTCTTTTTATCTGCTGAACCCGAAACTGACATCTAAAATGAAATAAAGAACATGAGCCCCACCATATCGGGGGAAATGGGGGGCAAGAGGGGAAGAAAAGGGACAATTGAAGTCAGGGGTAAAAATCAGTTTGAAATGTGTTTTCTGGAGTTTTCCTATCTGCTGATCTCGAAACTGACGCCTAAAATGAAGGAAACAAAACAAGAACCATGAAAACCAAACAAAACTAGAGGAAATAACGGAAAAGGGGAAGGGAGGCCTGACTCCTCAGCCAGCTGCTAATGGCTAATAAGTAGGCCTATGGACAAATAACTCGCTTAAGTATCAAAGTTATACTTTCTTGAATCACAGACATTTCTTATAACCATTTGAATTACTAAACATAAAGAAAACAACCCCTTGGCAGTGATCACAGTATAAAACTTCAGCTATTATTGGTGAAATTTGCCCTTTCGAAGGATATATCGTTGAACAAAAAACTAAAAAAAGAAATTCAGTAACTATAGGTAAAATCTGCACTTTTTAAGCCAGTACAGTTGACTTGAAAAACACATTGATATCACTAGTCGAACTCCTCGTCTTCAACAATCACGTTGTCCCTGTTCAAATAGTTTATAACATTCTCCGCACGCCAACGTACACACTAATCCATTTTTCATGCAGCTGCATCGCGAGTTCTCGTAGCCTGTCTTACAGTTGCATCTTACGACACTTAAAAGAGTCTAAGGTGCAGGCAACAAATTTGGAAGTAAGTGTTTGGAATGCGCTTCTGGCGAGTGTTAAGGCGACTGAACATCAACAGCAATTTAAGAAAAGATTAAAGAAGTATTTATTGGGAGGGGAGGGTAAGGACCATAGTTTATAAAAAAAAGGTAAAGGATACGGCATTAGGCTTTACAGTCCCTACCGGCGATGCTGATCTCTGTTTCTTGGCCCTTCAGCCAGGAAGTGCAATAGGGGGTTGGGGGCCAACCATCCTGTGCTTTCGCACACCCTTCCTGTTTGCCTTCCCCAGATTTCTCCAGGTAGCCATTTAAAGCTGGGTCGACTCTGGCTAAGCTTACAGAGTCACGCCACTGACTCCCGTCCCAAACTGAACAATTGGGTACACTGGGATTCGAACCCGCGTCTAACCGTAGTTTATACGGTCTTTGTTTATTTTTATTTGTTTAAATATTGTAATTTTTGACGAGAGAGACTTATTTTTGATATTTGTTTACTTATTATTATTAGTATATGTATTTTTCCTAGTTATTTTATTGCTTTTATTGATATTGTTTGTTGTTGTCGCTCGTCAGTTTCTTATTGGACGACTACTTGTCAAATAATTAAATTGCGTATTCTTTTTTTTTGGTTCAATAAAGAAAAATAAAATTCAAAAAAATTCAATTCAATTGAATTCCTGCATCATTGTTTTAGACTTACAATTATTCAAAGAAATGTGCTATTCCAGAAAGTTGATATCCTTGTGGCCATGTATACTTTATTTTGCAGAATACCACAGCAATTTTCAGGGAATTACCTTACAAATTCCTCATAATACTGCATTTTACGAACATAACATGAATGGCTTTTATTACCTCATTTGATCCAAAAATTATCACGGAACGGGAATTGGTGCAAATTTTTGCTCTCAACCTTTAACGATAGATAACAAGCTATATGCCCTGTGTGGGGTCTATCTGCTATTACATAAACAAAAACATTTTTTTTTAACTGAAAGTAAGAAGCGAGATTAAAACTTGAAACGAACAGAAATTACTTCGTACATGAAAGGGGGCTGCTTCCTCAGCGACGCCCCACTCTTTACGGTGAAGTTTGACTCTTTTTCTCAACTCTACTTTTTAAAACATTAAAAATCTTTAGCGTAAAGAGCGGGGCGTTGAGGAGGGAGTAGCCCCCTTTCATTTACGAAGTAATTTTTGTTCGTTTTAAGTTTTAATGTCGCTCCTTATTTTCTTTCAAAAAAAGCTTGTTTTTTTATTTAACTTCTGAACGTTTTTGAATTAATGCATGTTTTGATTTTGGCTCTCCACAGCTGAATAATTAAAACGAAATTTGCACATTTATTTTTTTGGCTATATGGCTTTCTCATAGTTTTGATCGAATGATCTTGAGAACAAAGGAGTGAGGGAGGAGCCCTAGTTGCCCTCCAATTTCTTGGTTACTTAAAAAGGCAACTAGAACTTCTAATTTTTTTACGAACGTTTTTATTAGTAGAAAATATATGTAACTTACGAATTAACTTACGTAACGAACTTCTATATTCGTATATTTTTATTGCGTATACGAGGGGGCTCACCCCCTCGTCAATACCTCGCTCTTTACACTAAAGCTTAAATTTTGTCCCAATTCTTTAAGAATTACCCTGAATTACAAAGGCCGTAGAACAAATAGTTGAAATTAACAAAATTACTTTAGCTTAAAGAGCGTGGTATTACGAAAAGGTGAACCCCTCATATGCGCAATAATTTCTGTTCGTTTTAAGTTTTAAAGCTGCTCCTTACTTTCAGTTGAAAAAAAACTTTTCACATTTATATTTTGATTGTTTATTTAATAATGCTAGAAAATCCCGCGCCCCCTTCATGGAAATTCTCTTCCCCATGACGAATTCCTCCATGGAAATATCCTCCCACATAACCCCACCCCTCCCTCTACTTCTAGTTGGTGGCAAAGATACGAAAATTTACTATACTTCCTGTTTTGCCACGTTTGCTCGAGTCAAATTTTTTCCTTGATAGCTAAGGGTCTTTTACTTACTAAAACCTGATAGTTTAACAAAAGATTTTCGTGTTAAATCGAAATGAATACACCATTTACATCTGCAAATAGGACAGACATAGAATCGCTGAAAAACAAGAAATCATTGAAAATATGAATTTTTTTTTAAGTGAAAATCATGAAAAGTAATCATCAAAAAGAAAATAAGACTTAGTACCTTTTGTAGTAATTCTGTTCCGAGAGCAAAACTTTGGTTTTGTCGTGTTTTTTTTTTATTGCACCCCGATTTCAGCTTATTCCTAGAAAGTGGAAAGGGTCAACCTCTGCGGTTTTTACGGAAAGTGTGGACCTTAGGCCTGATTGATGAATATGACTTTGCATTTTGCAACTTTGTAAAACTCTTGCCTGGGACCAAAAATTTATTGTTTCTACCCATTTCTGTTCGTGATTTCAGCTGACTTTATCATTCGGTTTTTCGCACTTGGGATTGCGGTAGAGAAATGGTATCAGATGTCTCTTAAACTATAAAAGTTCTCTCATTGCTAAAGAAACTAAAGTTTATCCTTTGCTCCTTTCTAAGTGATGATGTTAGAAACTTGGCTTACGGCAAAAATGTCAACTTTTTAACTAAGACAGATAGAATTTTTTTTTCGACGGCAGTTGATAGCTCTTGATGAGCTGATCCAAGTATATGTCATCGATTTTTTAGTAGAAAAATCCCTTCATGAGATGTACCAGTTTGAAAGTTTAAAGGGGTTGACAACTTCAGTAGTAAGGTGCACACTGAAACTAAAAATAGGGCGATACCAATCATGAGAAATATAAGGGAGTTGTGAGCAATAGTCGACTGTTAGCTCATAATCATCTTCGGCAATGAGGGGCTCACAACTTTTACTAGCTGGTGTACCTATAATTTGTTTCCGATGTATTTGATGGTAAAAACAATTTAGTTCCAGTGGTTAAAAATGTAGGGGACTTGTTTATATTAAGATCCTTACAGATTAACAACTTCAGCGTTTAATCGAAGCGAGGAAACAAATCCAAAGTGTTGCTTTCGCAACACTTTACTCGGCGAAGCTGAACAAAGGTCGCCGCAACACCTCACGTTGCCCCTGCAACATAGATCTAGTTTCTATTTGTTTTAAATTTTAATGCTGCTCCTTTCTTTCATTTGAAAAAATTGTCTTTCTTTATTTTTAAGAAACAAAATTATACTTTTGTTTATGGTATTTGTAATCTTAGACAAGGTTATTACCAACTATTTTCTTTTGGGGCCGAGGGTGAGATTTTCTGGACATGCCCAAAATACAGAGCAAGAAGAAGTATTTTTATAGCCAGTAAATGGTACAATCCCAAAAAACAGCTAGTATTTTTTTTAAATTTTGTTACAAATTACATTTCTTTTTACGTGCGCCTCTTTGAAAGCATTTCTGAAACTCAAGTATCATATAAAATACTGATGGGGGGGGGGGAATTGGTTCAAAACTCAGAAATAAAGATCAGCAATGGGAATATCCTTTTGCTTATTTGTTGAAGTGCTCATAATTTCAAATCAAGCATATTGATCTTTTAGAACGCATACAGACTACCTGCTTTCGTAAAAATGGAATTAAGAATATAGACGTAGAATGTAAAAAATGTAAAAATGTAGAATATAGAATGTGAATATGAATGTTTCTTTTAATTTTTTTTCATTTTCACGACTAGTAAATGAGAAGGTTTTAAACCAGACAAATGGGTTAAAAAAATTATTGTGCAGTCATTTTTCGGAAAATGTGCTGGGGAACAAAGTAAAAAAAGTAATAAAGAAACCTTTAAAGCGGTTACAAGCAAACAAAACTAAATATTTCAACTTTTTATTTTCACCCTGATTTTTTTAGATAACAGATAGCCTAGACAAGCTATTAGCTATTAAAAGCTTATTACAATTCAAGAAATCGGTAAGAATTTTTAAAATTTAGTAGTAACGACTGTTTTTGTCTCTTGCATTTGGAGGTTTAAAGTTTCTCTTGCCCTTCTTTTACCGCAAATTTCGAAATGAAAATTTAGCTATAAGAAAATCTAGAAGAAATTATTTGATTTTTTAAAAGCTTAGGACTCTTTCTAAATAGGAACAACGTATGAGTATTACAGGCTTCAGAATCCACTGCAAATTTTACCCCATATTGGTTGGAAGGTTACCGCAAAATACCACTTTTTCAATCGACGGACACAGCCTTTCTAATGGAAATAATTTGAAAACACTGTTGCTGGTATCAGTGAACCAGAGTTGCAAAATGCAGCATAATTATGCGGAACGTAGCATAATTAGGAACCAAAAGCGTCCAAGCATAATCCTCCTTAAGATAGCGTAATTGTTGTCGTCGAAAGATAGCGACGATGTAGAACAACTCATAACTTCACATCAATAAAACGAACACCAAAGATGGTTTATCGAATTTTTCGACCAATCTAAAGTAAAATTTTCGGCACAGCGACAGACTACGAATCATCTGGTATTTTTTTGTTCTGATCCTGTGGTCTATGGTCTATGGCAAAAAAAAGCGCACGTAGGATATTTGAATTTAGAGACATGTGGTGATTGGTTGGATTTGGATTGGTGAAGATGATTTTTTGATGAAATTTTGAGATATAGAGGGGTTTCATATTGTTGTTGTTGTTGGTGAACGGTGAGAGAATTTTACAGTGCAATTAGGCATAGCCCTTTAAACCATAGACAATGGTTCATGGTTCAAGAATTGGTTGATAGCTACTACTCACCAGCTGATACCAGCTAGACACTAAACTATCGCCGAAACTCCAAGAGATTTTGTGTCAAAATGGCTATCTCAAAATTTTGATCCGTTGACTTTGGGAAAAAATGAGCGTGGGAGGGGGCCTAGGTGCCCTCCAATTTTTTGGTCATTTAAAAAGGGCACTAGAACTTTTCATTTCTGTTAGAATGAGCCCTCTTGCAACACTCTAGGACCACATGGTCGATACAATGACCCCTGGAAAAAAAACAACAACAAACAAACAAACAAATAAACACGCACCCATGATCTGTCTTCTGGCAAAAAATACGAATTTCGTCATTTTTGTAGATTAGTCATGAGAAAATTTTTTCTATGGGGTTCTCTGATACGCTGAATGCGACGGTGTAATTTTCGTTAAGATCCTATGACTTTTAGGGGGTGTTTCCCCCTATTTTCCAAAATAAGGCTAATTTCCTCAGGCTCGTAACTATTGATGACAAAGACTAAATTTGATGAAACGTATATATTTAAAATCAACATAAAAATCCGATTCTTTTGATATATCTCTTAGTATCGAAGTTCCGTTTTTTAGAGTTTTGTTTACTATTGAGCCGGTTTGCTCCTTACTAAAGTTCGCTACCACGAACTGTTTGATTAGAGAAACGCATCCATATTTTAGCTTTCTAAAATCCCCCTCCAACGAGACTGAAAATGCGTAAAGTGGGCGTGCTTACAGGCAACATTACATATAGAGCGAAGCGTATTAGTCCATGAGCCATGGGGGCAGCGGGGCGAGGTCTACATTCTGTATTTATTCAACAAAGAGTGATAAAACTCAAAAAAGAAAGAAAAAACCTCAAACGAGGCTTATTAAATAAATATAGAGCAGAGACCTCTCCCCGCTGCCCGTGGGGGTCATCGACCAATACGCTTCGCTCAATAGGTAATGTTACCTGCAAGCAAGTCCCATTTACACATTTTTAGTTTACCCCATGGAGGAGGAGGGTCAACCAGAAATGGATGCACTTCTAGAATTAGCATTTCTAAGTGTTCTAAACATTTAGCGAGATTTGTAATGTAAATGGCATCTTAAAATATCTAGGTAGTCAAGTACCTCCGTATTCCCCCATTTGACACCATTGGGCAAGAGAAATCCCAGTATTTGATCGAGATCTTAGACTAAAATCGAAATTTTGTTCGCATTTTTAACCTATTTTCTTGAAATATTTCAAACCGTATAAGTAGGAAAAGATTGGAGGCGGGAGTTTGAAAAAGAAACCTTTTTTATGTCAATAATAGCCATTTATTTAAAACGAAGGGAGCAGGGATTTTTTTTTAATGTAGAATCAGAAAGAGGGTATCTTCAAAATACAGGAGAGGGGGCACACTTTTTTGATCTTTTAAACAAAGACACAATATATTTTTATTTAAGAACATCTCCCTGTCCCAGATAATTGGTCCAATTGCCGTAATATTCACAAAGAGACACCACCAGTGAGGTGCTAACGTAAAGATGGTGACTCGTCAAACACAAAAAAAAAATGAGAAGAAAGGTTACTGCCTATGGGCCAATATTGCCTTTGTTGGCCCTCAGGTGAACCCCCCCCCCACTTCTTTCTCTCCAAGTTTGTGATGTTATTCTTACAGTTCCTTGCATTTTAGATGTTTTTAGCCAATCTTTTATTCTTTCTCAATAGTAGCCCCAAAAGAAAAAGGCTACTACGGCCTATGTATCTGGTTACCCTGAAGCTTGTTCTGTAAAGGTCCTAATCAGGAGAGGTTTAAGGGTTTTAAACTCACACCACAAAACGTCTGTCCTACTTGTAAAAACGTAACAAAAATTAAGAGAAACAAATCTTTGACGTATTTTCAAGTTCTTTTGTACATGGGTTATTTTTTAGATATAGGTAAAAATAGTTGCAACAAGGTTCAGTTTTCCACCTATTTTTATGAGTGAGTAAATGGGATACAAAAATCTATCCCATTTATTTTGATAACCCTTATCTCGACAGCCAAATAAAATTAGGAAACAGATTAAACTAATCGTTAATTTTATAATGAATTAATCATTTATTAATTTTACTAATTTAGACTATGATTCTCATTTGACAAAAAGTGTCTTCTAATTATCATAGTTAAACTAAAAACAGAGTTGTGAAGAGGGGTAATGAGGAGGGGCAACCCCCCTGATATACGTAATAGTTTCTGTTCGTCCTAAGTTTTAATGTTGCTCCTGACTTTCAGTTCAAAAAACTTTTTTTTTTTACTTAATGAAGCTTAGAGAAGAATATTTTTCCAAAGGCAGTGGAAAAAGTTTGTCAATTAAAATAAAAGTATATAAAAATTAAACAAGTAAATAGTTACAAGAAATACACAAAGCAATAGCCTAGTTGCAAAAACTAAGATATAAATTCCCAGCATTCAGTTTTGTTGAGTAATGCCGAAGCATTGAATGGATATTTTTTTAACAATGCCGACAGTTATGATCTTGGTTATCCAACACCAAAATATTTAATGTCTTTAGACTCATTTTTTTTTTTTAAGTAACATATTATCAAAGTAGGTTGGTCAAAGTAGAATATCAAAACTAAGATTAAGAAAATCAAATAAAAATGTTTCATTCAATATTTTTAATTTAATTTTGAATACAAAAAAATAATATATTTGACAACTGTAAAAAATTGAATATTTCAAAGTGACAACTAGATAAATATTATCACTCCTGGAAAAAATGATAATGAAACATAAAAAACGTATCCGTTCAGGGGGAAAGATTCTCAGCAATCCGTTCAGGTGAAACATATCAGCTCATGGGTACTCTTTCAATCCAGCATAAGTTGACGGCATATTTTTTCGAAATTGCTCCTTATTAAATTGTTTATATAATTATACGAGCTTTCTTTTGTACTAATAACTGCACCAATTACTAATACTCCATTTTTTTTTACCAATTACTAATATTTTTTTTTGCTACTCCAACCAAATCATGAAAATTTTTTTTTCGAAAACTGTAAAGGGGTCACTCAGTCACACATTAGAACTTATATTTTCCTTATTAAGGGTAAAAAATCTATCAGCAGGCAGCCAACAAAGGGACAACACACATTTTCCTATGGTTTATCCCTATTCTGCTCTTTCTCTCCTTTGGTTTCCTTATAAATACTTTGTAGTCCCAAATTTACAGGGGGGTATGGGCCCCCTACACCCTGGCGTTACCCATGCAAAGAACCATATTGTAGAGATTTCAAGCTCGTATATCCAGAAATTTAGTATTTTGTAATTTTTGCTATAAGAAAGATCACGGATGCGTGTTTATTTTTTCCCCAGGGGTGATCGTATCTACCCAGTAGTCCTAGACTTAAGGGAGAGGGCATATTATAACGAAAACATAAAGTTATAGTGGCCTTTTTAAGTGACCAAATATTGGAGGGCAAGTAGGCACCCTCCAACGCCAATTTTTTCTCATATTCATCCGATCAAAATTTTGAGATAGCTATTTTGTTCAACATAGTTAAAACACCCACTAACTATGTCCTTGGACATAAGAGACCCACCACAGCCCCTGGGAAATGGTCTTAAAGTTATAAAATTGGCCCATTGTTTACACATAGTATTTGTTATTGGGAAGTATGCATACATTTTTCGTTTGGGGAGAGGAGGACGAATTTTCTGCTAGGGGATTTTGCACAAAGAGAATTTTTATGGAGAGAGGAGGCTCTAAGGGGTGAAATTTTCAGGGGAAATTTCACACTGGGGGAATTTGCCAGAATTCCTATACGAAATTTCCTTAAATGTCTTGCTTTCTATTTACCGATTCATTTTTAAGCATGTAGATGTTAAGGGCAATTGTCTGGGGTATATTTTCGCCAAGATTGAATTGTCCAGAGGATATTTCCTTGGGGAGGGAGATTTTTCCGTGGAGGCGGAGCCAGATATTCAGGCTTTATTTAAGCAAGGATCAGAGATAAATTTAAAAAAAACAAGTTTTTTCCAGTGAAAGTAAGCAAAAACGTCGAAACTTAAAACGAACAGAAATCATTTTGTATATCTGGGATTCCGCTTCCTCAACACCTTACTCTTTACACTAAAACGACTCCTGAAACATCTGAAACAGCGATATGTATATATATATATATATATATATATATATATATATATATATATATATATATATATATATATATATATATATATATATATATATACAAGTATATTAATATATACACTTCTACTTCTATATATATATATATATATATATATATATATATATATATATATATATATATATATATATATATATATATATATATATATAGATAAATCTTTAATAAGAAGAAAAAGTTTTATATGATTAATTTCTTTTGTAGTTAGATTAGGTACTTTCGCGTTGAATTCTGTTTTTTTTTGTGCGTGTTCGTACTGTTGTTAATTTCCTTGCTTGCTTGTTATTTATTTATATTTTTGTGTATATGACCCACGGGTTTTTGAAATACACTTATCTATCTATCTATCTATATATATATATATATATATATATATATATATATATATATACAGATATATATATATATAGATATATATATACATATATATATATATATATATATATATATATATATATATATATATATATATATATATATATATATATATATATATATATATATAGAAGTAGCGCATTTGTGAAATTACGTTGAAAATGTATGGATAGCCATATAGAAGTAGATTGAAGTAGCACATTTGCGAAATTACGTTGAAAATGTATAGATAGCCATTTCTTTTGAAATTAAATATAAAAAAAACAAGTTTTTTTAACTGAAAGTAAGGAGCGACATTAAAACTTAAAACGAACAGAAATTACTTAGTATATGAAAGGGGCAGCTTCCTCATCAACACCCCGCTCTTTACGCTAAAGTTTGACTCTTTTTCGCAACTCTTCTTTTTTAAAACAGTAAAAAACTTTAGCGTAAAGAGCGGGGCGTTGATGAGGAAGCAGCCCATTTCATTTTATTTTTTAGTTTTTTTTATTTAATTTCTGAACGTTTTTGAATCAATGCGTGTTTAGATTTTGGCTCTCCGCAGAGGAATAATTAAAATGAAATTTGCATATTTTTGTTTTGGCTAAATGGCTTTTTCATAATTTTGATCGAATGATTTTGAGAAAAAAAGAGTGGGGGAGGAAGCCTAGTTGCCCTCCGATTTTTCGGTTAATTAAAAAGGCAACTAGACCTTTTAACTTTTTACGATTCTTTTTATTAGTAAAAGAGATACGTAACTTATAAATTAGCTTACGTAAAGAACTTTTGTATTCTCTTTTTTTTATTACATATATGAGAGGGTTCGCCCCCTCGTCAATACCTCGCTCTTTATACTAAAGCTTAAATTTTGTCCCAATTCATTATGAATGACCACTGAATCACAAAAGCCGTAGAATAAATAGTTGAAACTACTTAAAAATACTTTAGCGTAAAGAGTGAGGTATTAGGAGGAAGTGAGCCCCTCATATGGGTAATAATTTCTGTTCGTTTTGTTTTAATGCTGCTCCTTTTTTCTACTACGTTGAATAAAATGGCTATCTTAGAATTTCGATCCGTTGACTTTGGGAAAATAATTAGCGTGGAAGGGGGCCTAGGTGGCCTCTAATTTGTTTGGTCACTTAAAAAGGGCACTTGAACTTTTCATTTCCGTTAGAATGAGCCCTCTCGCAACATTCTAGGACAGCTGAGTCGATACGATCACCCCTGGAAAAAAAAAACAAAAAAAAAAAAAAAACAAATAAACACGCATCCGTGATCTGCCTTCTGGCAAAAAATACAAATTCCACATTTTTGTAGATAGGAGCTTGAAAATTCTATAATAGGGTTTTCTGATACACTGAATCTGATGGTACGATTTTCGTTAAGATTCTATGACTTTTAGGGGGTGTTTCCCCCTATTTTCTAAAAAAACACAAATTTTCTCAGGGTCGTAACTTTTGATGGGTAAGACTAAACTTGATTAAACTTATAGTATCTTTTGAAGTAGCTATTGGTATCAAAATTCTATTTTTTAGAGTTTTGGTTATTATTGAGCCGGGTCGCTCCTTACTACAGTTCGTTACCACGAACTGTTTGATAGTCCGACAACCAGACAACTAACAATTCTGGGTCAACATGCTCCCCCCCTAAAGCCCAGGGGTAGGGTTGTAAATTATGCCTTGAGGCATATAAGGTTTTTATAGAAGAGATAAACTTCGAAGGGGGCTCAAATTACTGGGAATTTAAAGTTATATTTTTCTGTTTGAGAGTCCAAAGTTATCTGATGGCAACTAGACACCCCCCACTAATTGTCTTTAATCCAAATACGTCTGATAAAATTATTGAAATTGTCTCTTTGTGTAGAATAGACCAACGATCATATAATAGAAACTCCAGGGTTTAATCAGCCCTTCAGAACCCGGAGACAAGTGTTGTAAATAATGAAACAGGGGCAGATAAGGTTTTTTTTTGGAAGGAACGATAATTTCACATCGTCAGGGGCTCATTCTATTGGAAACAGAAAATTCTATTTCCCTTTTTAAGTGTCAAAAGGAACCAGAGTGCTGCTAGTACTCATGCCTTTTTATCCCAAATCCATCTGATCGAATTTTTGAGATAATATATTTTGTTAAAATAAGTCGAAAGATCGGATAACGAAAATTCTAGGGTCAATGCAACCCCCCCCAGAGCCCGGGTGCAAGTGTTGTATATTATGTCCGCAGGGCATACAAGGTTTTATGTGAAGGTATTGAAAATAGTTCAAAGATCAGATAAACCAAACCCCCTTATTTAATATATATTGATTATATATCCAATTTTCAGTTTAATTTTATTATTTTTTGTCCAAACTGTTAATTTATTTTGGAAGAGATAAATTATTTTGAAAGAGGGAATTTTGAAAAGCTTGAAACTCAAAAAAGAACAGAAATAAATTAAAAAAACATTCGGAAAACAAGTTTTCTAAAGAAAAGTAAAGGTCATATTAAACTAAAGATGAGAGGAAATAGATGCCTAAAATAACTCTAACTCAAAACGACCAGAAATTACTATTAAAGATTAAATGAAACCTGAAACGAACTGAAATTAAATAAACAATCACAGCAAAAGCATATAATATGTAGCAGCATAAGTTAATAAATAAATCTTAAAACGAGTAAAGCGAATCAAAGCGTAACAATGCGAATCAAGCTTAAAACAAACAAAAACATCTTTCTATCGAAATGTAATTGAAACCAAATTTGAAAAAAAAAAATAATAAACAAACAGACAACAGGTACTAATATAATTGAGTGAATAAATCTTAAAACGAGTGAAAATTAAATAGAATATGCAAATAAAGCTTGAAAAGAACAAAAATCTCTACAAGCAAGAGTTTGGGTTTTGCCTCCCTCTCTCACTGTAAAAGTCTAAAACCTACTGCATCATCGACACTTTACTGAAAACAAATTATAATGGAAATATTGCCGTTTGTGCTTATTATAACATTGAAAATAAACATAAAAATTAAAGTAAAGATAAATTCTTAACAGACGAGCTATCAGTAGTTAATGTCATTATATATCAAATATTCAGTTTAATTTTATTGTTTCTCTCCAAGACTGTTCAAGGCAAATATAGCTTCACTACAAACAAGAGTTTGGATATTGCCCCCTTCCCTAACTGTAAAAGTCAGAAACCTGCTACATCATTGGTTCTTCACTGAAAACAAATTATATTACAAATAATTTCTTTTCCAGTTATCGCACCATTAAAAATGAAAATAAAATTACAGTGAAATAAGATCTTGAACTGATGTTTCGACAATTAGTAGCATTATATATCATACATTGAGTTTGATGTACAAGTCTTGCTTGTAGAGATTGTTGTTGTTTTCAAGCTTGATTTGCATATTCCATTTAAGTTTCATTCGTTTTAAGATTTATTTACTCATTTATATTAGTACCTGTTGTATGTTTGTTTGTTAAGATTGTTTAGTTAATTTCTGTTCAAATTTGGTTCAATTTATCCTTCAATAGCAAAATATTTTTGTTCGTTTTAAGCATGATTTGCATGTTTAACTTAAGCCTTGCTCATTTTAAGCTTTATTTATTCATTTATTTTAGTCCCTATTGCATGTTTTTTGCTATGGTTGTTTATTTAATTTCTGTTCGTTTTCGGTATCATTTATTCTTAAATAGTAATTTCCGGTCATTTTGAATTTGAGTTATTGTAGGTTTCTATTTCTTCTGATCTTAAGTTTAATTTGACCTTTACTTTTCTTTAGAAAATTTCTTTTTCGGGAAGTTTTTATTTAGTTAATCACAGAAAATAAAAATACAATAGGTATTAATATAAATGAATAAATATATCTGAAAACGATTGAAGTTTCAACTGAATGGGCAAATCAGGATTGAAAGAACAAAACCGCTACAAAAAAGGGTTTCGGTTTTGCCTCCTTTTCTCACGATAAAAGTCAAAGGCCTACTTTGTCATTTGCATTTTACTGAAAACGAATTATATTACAAATATCTTCTTTTGTAGTTGTTACAACACTGAAAATAAACATAAAAATTACAGTAAAATTTAATTTTTAGCTGATAAGCTTTCAGCAATTAATATCATTATATATCAAATATTCAGCCTAATTTTACTAGTTCTTTCCTACTTTTCAACTTTAAAAGATAAATTAAATAAAAAAAACAAGTTTTTTTTAACTGCAAGTAAGTGTGAAAGCACACTAAAACTTAAAACGAACAGAAATTACTCCGTATATGAAAGAGGTTGTCCCCTCCGCAACGTCTTACTCTTTGCACTAAAGTGGACTTTTAAAAACTCTACTTTTTAAAACAATAAAAATACTTTATCGTAAAGAAAGGGACGTTGAAGAGGAAGCCCCTTTCATATACGGATTTCTGTTCGTTTTCAGTTTTAATGTGGCTCCTTACTTTCAGTTAAAAAAACTTTTTTTAAATTTAATTTCTGAACATTTTTGAATTAATGCATGTTTTGATTTTGGCTCACCGCACATGAATAATTAAAACGAAATTTGCATATTATTTTTTTTTGCTAAATGGCTTCCTTATAGTTTAATCGGATGATTTTGATAAAAATGGGTGGAGGAGGAGGCCTAACTGCCCTCAATTTCTTGTAGCTTAAAAATGCAACTAGATTTTTTCATTTTTTGTACGAGCCTTTTTGTTAGTAATAAACATACATAACTTATGAATTAACTTACGTAACGAACTTCCATATTTGTGTATTTTTGTTATGTATATGAGGGGTTTGCCTTTCGTCAATACCTCGCTCTTTACTCTAAAGCTTGTATTTTATCCCAAATCCTTAAGAATGACTCCTGAATCACAAAGGCCGTAGTTGAAATTACTAAAAATACTTTAGCGTAAAGATCAAGGTATTGTGGAGGAGACGAACCCCCTTATATGCGTATATTTTATGTTCGTTTTAAGGTTTAATGTTACTCATCATTTCAGGTGAAAAAAAATTGTTATTTTCTCAATTTTTTTTTTCATATTTATTTTTCATTTTTTTTTTAAATGCTTGCAAATCCAGAGCCCCCTTCATGGAAACTATCTTCCCTCGCAATAAATCCATTCATTTGTAAACAACGGTCAAAGTTGTAACTTGCAGCACCTCCCCCGGGGATGGTGAGGGATTAAATCGTGACGAAAGACATAATTATAGGGTTTCTCGACTATGCTGAACAAAATGGCTATCTCAGAATTTTGATTCGGTGACTTTGGGAAAATTAGCGTGGGAGGGGGCCTAGGTGCCCTTCATTTTTGGTCACTTAAAAGCGCACTCGAACTTTTAATTTCCGTTAGAATGAGCCCTCTCGCGAAATTGTAAGACGACTGGGTCAATACAATCCCCCCTGGAAAAAAAAATCAAATTTTCAAATAAACACGCATCCGTGCTCTATCTTTAGGCGAAAAATTATAAAATTCCACATTTGTGTAGATAGAAACTTGAAAATTTTACAGTTGGGTTTTCTCATACGCTGAATCTGATGGTGTGATTTTTTTCAAGATTTCATGGCATTTAGGGGGTGTTTCTCCCTATTTTCTAAAATAAGCCAAATTTTCTCAGGCTTACAACTTTTAATGGGTAAGACTAATCTTGATGAAACTTGTATATATAAAATCAGCATTATTGTGTGATTCTTTTGATGTAATTATCGGTATCAAAATTCTGTTTTTTAGAGTTTGGGTTACTATTTAGGCAGGTCGCTACTTACTACAGTTCGTTACCACGAACTATTTAATATAGCTTTACTGCAAACAGGAATTTGGATGCCCCCTTCTCAAACTGTAAAAGCCTAAAGCCTCCTGCGTCATTGGTGCTTTTCTGCAAACAAATTGTATTACAAATATTTACTTTTCCAGTTATTTATGCATTGAAAATGAAAATTAAATGAAAATGAAAATGCAACTAGCCCCCCATGCTTTCTTTTCCCAAAATGTATCAGATCAAAATTTTGATAAGCCATTTTGTTCAAAAAAGTTCAGAGATCTGTTAACAGAAATTCAGGGTTGAGAAAAATCCGCAAAGACAGGGAGCAAGTGTTGTAAGCTATGCCCCGGAAGCACCTAAAGTTATTCTGGAAGGTGTGATTATATAAACTTAAGACATGGCTCATTTAATTGGAAATTCAAAGCTGCAGTTCCCTTTTTAAGAGTCAAAAGTGATCAAAGAGTAACTAGACTTCTCCCTTTCACATCCTCTATTCGCAAATGCATCCGGTCAAAATTTTGAGAAGGTCGTTTTGTTTAAATACTCCTGAGATCAGATTACAAAAAATTCGGGGTCAGCGCCCCCCCCCCCCGGAGCACGATAGCAAGTGTTATAAATTATGGCCCGGGAACATATAAAGTTCTTATGAAAGGGGTGGTCGTCTCAGGCTCGACACAACTCTAGAGCACGGTGGAAAGTGTTGTAAGTTATGCCCTGGAGGCATATAAAGTTTTTTATGGAAGGGAGGTCGGATATACGTCAGAAGGGGTGCATTTGCCTGGAAATTGAAAGTTCAAATCCTCTTTTTAAGATTCAAAAGTGATCGGAGGGCAAATTACCAAACAACCCCCCCCCCGACGCCCCCCTCCTCCACTCCAAATGTATCGATCGAAATTTTGCATTGCCATTTTGTTCCAAATAGTCCATGCTTCTTACAGAAATGACTCTGGGATTGACAAAATCCCCTAAGGCCTGGGTGCTAGGGTTGCAAGTTCTGCCCAGGGGCATATAAGGTTCTTAAGCAAGGGTTGATCATATAAATTTTGGAGGAGGCTCAGTTGATTGAAAACTGATTGCTCCAGTTCCCTTTTTAAGACTCAAAAGTGATCAAAAAGCAAATATATCCCTTACGTCCTATTTTACCCAAATACATCTGATCAAAACTTTAAGAAAAATATTTTGCTTAATAGAGTCCTAAAATCTAATAACAAACACTGCAGGGTCGACACAAACTCCTAGGACACGGGGAATAGTGTTGTAAGTTGTGGCTCGGGGAAATAAAGGGTTTTTATGGAAGGAGTGGTCGTATAAACTTTGAATGGGACTCGTTTAATTGGAAACCGGACGTTTCCGTCTCCCATTTTACGAGTAAATAGTGATCGGAGGAAGATATCCACCACCACTCATACCTTCTTCTCCCCACATGCGTCCGACCAAAATAATGTCTACTATGATTCTTATCACCTTTGACAAGGTCTGATCTCTTTAGTTGTTCTTCCAGTTAATTTGCATTTCTACTTCTTCGTATTTTTTTTTTTACTCCATCTAATTTTTTGAGCCTGAGATTTAAATGGGGATTGAAATACGTATATACCAATAATAATAGTAACATAAATATAAGCATAAATACATAATGGTTTAAACTGCTTCAATTATCTATGAAGAAAGCATTCTTTTCTATTCACTATGTGTTTAAGGCCATGAGCTGATGATTCTTCCAGAAAAGTTCTAAAATTCAAGTTTCTTTGTTTTCTCTTCTTCTTTTTATTTTCTGGTCCAGTCATTCCAGTTAACTTTCCAGTCATTCCAGTTAGCTTCCACTTTTTCACTTTGGACAATGTAACTTCGTTTTTAAAAAATGTCCTTATTTGGATTCGGCTTCTACTTAGACATAATGTGCTATTTTTCTAAACCACCACAGCAGACATACATAAGAAAGAACTCCCCTCCCCATCCAATTTGTGGCTTCGTGAAGACTAATTGAAATGTAACAAAAACGTTTCCCTAGCTCCTAATTAATTTGACAGCTGGTATTTTGCTCAGAGACGATTATATTTGTTACGATGATAACTTTTTTTTACCTTCCTTACGAAGCATTAGAACTCACGAACACAAAAGCAAGAATACATTGCAATAGAAAAAAAACATTGTGATTTATTTAATATTCTGCAAAACACTTACTGAACAGAAAAAAGTTAATCATATTATTTGAAAAGAAATTAAGCATTTAGGCCAAGTTAAGACATGTCTTGTTTGTAAATTTACAGGTTATTATTACTTGGGTTTCCTTCGTTTACGCCAAATTGTCTTTAGGTTATCTCTTGCTTACAACTTCGTTCGAATTCAAGTAGGAATGGATAGAGGAAATTTACCTTAAAATGGGGCTTCCAGGGAAGCATAAAAAGTTGGCTACTGTTTTAAGACAATTCCATGCGTTTTTGTGAAGAAACATAAATTATTTTTGAGGTTGGTTGATGAAGCGTCCACATTTTGTCCTATGGGAATAACGAAGAACTGGAGCACTATATAAGGATTTGAAAGCTAATAGGGAAGAAATCTTCGGGACTGAAGTAGAATGAAGGAAACGGACTATGAAGGGCTTCGAAGTTGGTGTAAATTTGGTATTATGAGTAAGTATTAAAGTAGTAATAAAATAAGTAATAATAAGGTAGTAGCAGCATCAGTAGTATTAGTAGTAGTAGTAATAGCAGTAGTAATGGTAGTAGTAGTAGTGGTAACATTAGTAATAGGAGTAATTGTAGTGGTAGTAGTAGTAATAGTGTATGTAGTATTAGTAGTAGCAGGTGTGGTAAGGACTTACGACAGGAATTCCTAAACTTTTGCTATTTTACCTCTACGTAACGGACCCTTTTCCGTCTTCGTCATTTTTTTTTCCAGTTCGTGCAAAATCCCTAGCATGTCCCATATTTTAAAGGATGTCATCGAGATTTATGAATTTGTTAAATATAAATGCTGAATTTTAAATTCTAATAAAACAACCTCAATTATATTAAGTAAAATTTCTTTATTTTCTAATAAGCTCTTCGTTGTTTTCTATATCTGTCTTGTCTACATTTTAAGACGGTGTTAAGATTTATCACGGTTGTGTCTATGCACATATCTATATTTAATCCCCATAATAATTATATTTTAAGGCTTAATTAGGCTACAATCGGGTCACATGGCTGAATTTGGACTTTGTAATCCTCGCCATGATGTTCCCTTCATATAACATTTACACATCATTCTTAGCAGTATCACAGTGTGGCTTTTGAGGGTAGTGCCATTCTAAAAGGCTTATCTAACAGTTGTTCTAAAATTTTTACCGGATGCCCTTGGAGGTTACGGGGGCTGTAAAAGCTAACTAAAAAGGCAAGCCTGGAGGACTGACTGCCATCCAGTCACTTTTTACTCTTAAAAAATGCCTTGCTTGGAACTGTCGAATTCCAATCAACTACATCCCATTCTATGTTTTTGCAGCCACCTTTTCCATACTAAGATTTCCGATAAAAACAATTAAGTCACTGATGACCTAGGGGTCTGAACCAATCAGTTAGGTGCCCTCCAATCACTTTTGACTATTGAAGAGAGTACTAGCCCTTTCAATTTCCAATCCAATGAGCCTTTTTCTAAGTTTCAACGACAACAAATAGCGACCTAAAAATTTGTATCAGATGTATTTTGGGAAAATACGAGGTTCGGAGGTGGGGATATTTACCCTCCCATCACTTTGAATCTCAAAAAGTGCACTGAAACTTCTGATTAGCAATCCAATGAGCCCTTCCAAAGTTTATATGTTCAGCCTTTCAAACATAAATCTTTTATAGCCCCAGGGCACAACTTACAACCCTTGCCCTGAGGACTCTGGTGGGGTGTCATCCTCAAAGACATAATTTCCGAACCTTTCAACTGCGCTGAACAAAATGGCTCAAAGTTTTTATTAGATGTGCTTGGGGAAATGTTGGGCGTACAAAGGATGTTAGTTGCCCTCCAATCACCTTCGACTATAGAAAGGGTACAAGCCCTTCCAATCAAATGAGCCCTTAGCTAAGTTTTTACGGTAACTCCTTCGATACGAATTGCCCTGTTCTAAAAGAAAAAAAAACAAAAAAGGAAAAAAATACATTATACCCACATCGCTCTTTACTTATGCAGTGCTATTGCACTGCTTATGATATTTTCCGCAATTAAAAAGGGTAAATTGTATAATTTACAGTCCTTGAGCTGTGGACTTTGGGAGGCATTGCATCCCCGGGGGCATATCAACTTATTTGATAAACCTGTCTCTAAGAAGTGGTGTTTTTCCTTCGATACTAAAAAAAGCAAGAATAATCCCTCTGCATAAAGGTGGCCCTCATGACGATTTATCAAACTTCCGACCCATATCCATATTATCTGTTTTTTCAATTGAAAAACCCTTACAAAGACTACTTTACCAGTTTCTCGAAAAAAAAGGATTTTCTAATAGTCGTCAGTTCGGCTTCAGACCTGGTCATTCAACAGAAGATGCTCTGGCATCCTTAAGCTTATTCATCAACAGAGCACTTGACTCAGGTCTTCTGCCAGCTGCTATATTGATTGACATCAAGAAAGCATTTGACAGCATGGATCATACAATCTTACTGGGAAAGCTGCAACATATTGGAGTGAGAGGGATAGTCCTTCAATGGTTTGAATCTTACCTTCAAAATAGGTGCATCTACATTGGTGACGACCCAAGAAACGACACTACTGTGAAATTTGGTGTGCCCCAAGGATCAATCCTCGGTCCTCTTTTGTTTTTAGTCCATGTAAATGACCTAACTCGTATCCTTAATCCGAATCATGAGGACCAAAAATGCTGTAACCTATGCTTTGATCAAACATCTGAGGACATTACTAACGAGCAAGATGAACTTATAGCATTCGCTGACGACACTACAATTACCTGCTGCGGACTTGATATGCCTTCACTCCAGCGGAAGCTTGAAAACATCATAGAAGAGACCTATCTGTGGATGGATGCCAACAAACTTGTCATCAATGTAGAAAAATCTTGAATCCTACTATTTTCTAGGGTAGGAACCCTTCACTCAGAAATAACAGGAATTGTGACGTCTCGTGGAAAGGTTCAACGACCAATAAATGGATGTGCAAAATATTTAGGAGTAATAGTAGATGAAAACCTTTCTTTCCTTCCTCACATCCATGCTGTAGAATTAAAGCTTTCAAGGAATCTGGGTATCATGAAGAAACTGAAGCAAACATTCCCACGTAAAACCCTTACCCATCTCTACAATGCACTCATTAGACCCCACTTACAGTATTGCGCAATGGTATGGCAATCAACATTCAAATCCCATCTGAAAAAACTAGATTCCATCCACAAGAATGCCTTGAAGATCATCAAACACACAGAAGATTATCTCTCACTGAAAACGCTGTTTGAGCTTTCCTGCTTGGTTTTTGCTTTCAGATTCCTCTCCGGCTTGCTTCCACCGCCTTTTAGGAATTTATTCCGTTTGGTATCCGAACAGCGTCTTCAAATTACAAGACTATCTGCACAGATCCATATTCGAAATACGCCAACAGTGAGGTCGGATTTTTCGCCTGATATCGTCTGTGCTAAGGCTTACAATACCCTACCGCTTGAACTGAGAGGTAGGAGCTCCCTTGGTTCTTTCAAAAAGAGAATAAAAAATTATCTTGTTTTGAATTAGTTTAATTTGAATAAAGAATCTAATTAGAAAAGTAATTTTAGATATTATTGAGTTTTTTTTTGTGGGGGTTGGAGTGGTTTGCTCCTGGATGAAAAGGTGGGGACTTGTAAGGATATTTTTTTTTGGTAGGGGCCATGGTTGTATCGAGAAGTGGAGAGAGAGAGCCATAGTGCGTATTTATTTTTGAGGTGATATGGGACTCAGCATGCAGTTTTTGCATAGAGATGAGAAATTAAGTATGTTATGACTGTTATAATTTTTTTTTAATAAACCCGAATGAACTTGAACTTGAAAACAAAGCGCTGAACTAACAAAACGTTTTTCGCCATTTATTGAGAACTTTAACTACGATAAATACATACCAGTCTGCACTACCATCACATTGCCAGTTATATTATTCAGACTAAACAAAATATAAATAAGATGCCGCATTCTAATTTTAATTACAATTTGTTGTGGCATTAATTGATCATAATTAAACTGCTGTTAATATTTGTGTAGATTAATAAATCATTTTTATTATCATTAGCATATGCTAATATAATATATCGAATCGTTAGTATCGTATAATATAATGTTAATCATTATTATTTTGTTACGCACATTTCCTACAAGACATACTTCTTCTTCAATCAAATACCAGTAAATCTTAGATTATAATACTTCTTCCGGTACAGGAGTCTTTCCTAGCGTTGGTGGCGCCTTAGGAAAAACTAATTAGAGCTCCCCGCCCCCCCCCCAATGCAAATATAAGTAAAAGACCGAGCCAAAGAGGGTAATCCCAAATCCACGGCACCCCCTTGCTGTGCCACCGAGGGCAGCTGACCCAGTTGCCCCCAACTAGTAGTGGCTCTGTCCACTACCTCAAATTTCTTCAGGTTTCCACTAATTTCGTTCAAGGAAAAATGTGTTTTAACCTCAGACAAAGGGTGTCTGCCCTTTGTTTATCCCAAATTCGTTTATGGCAATTGCATGAAATAAAAAAATTTGTTTGGAAACATTCCAGCAATTGAAACAAAGAAGATTTTGGCACCAGTCATTTTGGTCAAGGCTAAGAGCCTCAAATTTTCGTGTTGGTGGGTCTATGCTCTCATCTCTAATATTATATCTCGTTGAATATTTTTTTTCCAATCATGGGGGAACTGATGGCTTAAAAAAAAATCAAACAACTCGAACAATAAAAATAATTTATAAAAAAAAAAAAAATATGAATGTGTTTAAAAATCCAAAAATTACGTCATGGACAGCCCCAAAGTTTTCTGTTTTAGGAATGAAATCATATATTATTACAACCAATTACTTTTATGAACTAAAGCTTTACATCAAAACCTAACCATAATTTTGAAAGTTAACCCACACAAAAATTAGCTTTTATAATATTTGAGATCCAAGACAAGCCGAAATTACAATGAAGACAAATGCCAAAGCACATACATTGTCATCTCCAAAGCGGTAGGTGCCACTTGCGCTCAGGTTCAATGGCAAAATGTGACGCCAAATTCACATAGTCTAGGAGTAATTTTAGAGGAAACAAGTGAGGGTACGGCTAGAGTATGAAATAGAGATGGAAATCACTAAAAGCACAACTTCTGAGGAGGGGGCCAGATACTTCAACCTTCTAAGATCAGAATAAAAAAAAACTGAGATTATCATACATTTTGCATATGTGTTTTATGTGTATGTGCTATGCATGTCATTCACATATTTTTGTTTTTGTTTTTGTTTTTATAAGCTATATTCAATCAAGGCCGTATCCAGGGGGATTAGGGGGTTTTTAACCTCCCCCCAAAATTTTTGCCCGACTCTTTCAAACGTAACAAAATGGTAAATAAACAAATTTTGATGGGTTTCTAGAGTTTCTTTTGTAAAACACTCCAGAAAAAATCCTTTTTACCCCCCCCCCCCCCCGAAAAAAATCTGGATACGGCCCTGTAACTACTAAAAATCTCCAAGAATCTTTGAAGTATCTTGAAATCAAGACTTCTTGGTGAGGGACTATCAAACTGTAATCGATTGTGATCGATTAAACTTGGTGGATAGAATAAGCAAATACCGTAGATACGTGATTGATGTAACTGGACTGGATCTGCTCTCTTTGGGAGAGTTAGAGGGGTCCAGTGCTTTGGCGAGTTTGGTGCTTCTGGACGTACTAAGACGATGAAAGTTGGTAGGTGTGCAGGGGATCGGCACAAATTGGCTTTATAAAATTACTTTCTCCCATTCAACCATCTGGGGGACTGAAAGGAGAGAAAAAATGAGGTATTTATAACTTACGAGTGGTTGATCGGATTTTAACAAATTTTTATATTTAGAAGGACCTTGTGTCTAGGAGCTCTTATTTTAAATCCCGACCAGCATTGAGCCTCTGATTTTCCTTTTAAATCAATCTATTGATTCTTGGAATTTTGCTAGAGCTCATGCCATATGAGCTCTTGGCTCTTGGTTCTTCCTATCTCGTCACAATTGCCATACGAGCTCTTAGCTCTTGTTTCACATGGATTCTTTATAATCCAAATGTTTTGTCCATATTAGGATTCAAAAATGATTTTCTTTCAACGGATTAGAGCACTAGAGACTGGACCAAGAAACCCTTTCTAATCTTTTTGTTCGGGGTAATTCTTTCTAATGAAAACGTTTCGATGAAGCTATGGATTATATGTCCTCTATGCCAGCAATAATCGGCATGTAGGGGAGAATATTTATTATCATAAATTGTTTATAATTTATGTGCAGCTGCTTATTGGAGCGTTATTGATTTTTTAACGTGACGAAGGCAGGTTACACTAGGTGTTGAATCAGTCACATGTTACATAGTAGTGTCTTTAGATATTTCATTGCGTAAATGATTAGGTATTGAAGATTCATCTTGGAAAAAAACCTAAAGAATGAAGGCTTTTTTTGTACGTACGTGTTTTAATAATACAGCAAATTTACAAGCATTACTAAAACACTGTATTCTTAGGACACTAAAATCAACATTACATAGGTAGGAGGCAGATATTTTCAAATAGAAAATAGTTCAATCGAGGATTATCAATATAAATACTGATAAATTGGCCTTAAGTATATCTACAAAATCAAAAATATAATACTGCATGAAACGATTACTTTTAACCATTAAATCTAGATCTTTTGAGTGAAGGGGTATACTTATTAGAAGTAAAATCAAGGGAGGAGCGCAGAACATCTGGCTTAATTCTATATTTCGTTCATGTTTTGTTTGTGTTATTTCTAGTAATCCCGAGCCCGTGACACTCAATGGCTAACACACAGCACCATCCGGCATTTCTGTCACACATATGGTATTTTCGGATATTTTCCTCCAAAAATGTTCCTTTTCACTAAAATTGATTGTTTAATTTTAATGAAAAATCCTGAATAACGTTTTTTATGATGACTCCAGGCAATTGAAGCCAGTGTGGAGCAGTGTATCCGCATGATTCCACCCTCTGGTGCACATAATCACACCTAAGGGTTTTCAATCTTTCTCCCACAAAAATAGCCTTATCAATTAAAAATGACCATTGTTTTTATTTGAACAGCAGAGACTTGCCTTTTTACTGTTAGATTGCAAGGCTCCCTTGTGATTCCCAGTCAATGCCACTTAATGGCTGACAAATAGCACCCTCTGGTAACCATTTTCAGCCATATGACATTTGTTGCACATTTTTCTGCAAAAATGTCCATTTACACTAGAATCACTCGTTTAAATTTAATGAAAGTCCCAATTTCATGTCTTCTAATGACTCCTGGCAATTAAATTCAGGGTAGCACAATCTGCCAGCCATTTGACATCCGCTGGCGTGTAATATCACACCTTAGGGTTTTCAACCTTTTCCCCAAAAAATAACTTTTTAAGCTAAAAGTGACTATTGTTTTTATTTGAACAGCGAAAACTTGCCACTTCATTGTTAGATTGCGATGATCCATGATGATCCCCAGCCTCTGAAACTTAATCAATAACAACCTACACCCCATGGCAACCATTATCACAAATATGGCCTTTTTTGGCTATTTTCCTCCAAAATGATCTGTTTATATTAGAATCGATCGTTTAAACTTAATGAAAAACCCCTAATAACGTTTTTTCTAATGCCTCCTGGCAACTGAGGTAAGCATGGCACAATATACCAGCCCAATGACACCCTCTGGCCCACATTATCTTTTCTAAGGCCCTTTAAACCCTTTTCTCCCAAAGAAGCTTTATAAACTAAAAATGACCACGGATTTTATTTGAAAAGCGAAAACTTGTGATTTCATTGTTAGATTGCAATGTTTCATGGCGATTCCTAGCCTATGATACTCAATGGCTGAAACACGGCCCCTTTTGGCAACCGTTATTACATATATGGCGTTTTTGGGGAATTTTCCTGCAAAAATATCGCTTTACAGCAGGGTCGATCGTTTGAACTTAATTAAAAATCTCCAATAACATTTCTTTTCATGGCTCCTGGAAATTGAGGCCAGTGTGGCACAATCTACCAGCCCGATAATACCCTTTAGCACAAATTTTCATAACTAAAACACTTTTCAGGCGTTTTTCGACCAAAATGTCTGGTCACTTTAGAATCAATCGTTTAAACATAAAAAAAAATACCCAAAAGGGTTTTTCCTGATGACTTCTGGTAACTGAGTTCGGTGTGGCACACTTTACCACCCCGACGGCACCCTTTGGCACACATTATCAAACCTATGGGTTTTTAAGCCCTTTTCCCACAAAAATAACTTTATAATCTCAAAATGGCCATTGGTTTTATTTGAACATAAGAAACTAGCCATTTCATTGTTATGTTGCGATGTTCCATACTAATTCCCACCCTGTGATAGTCAATGGCTGACGCACGGCACCCTCTGGTAAGCATTGTCACACATATGACATTTTCCGTTTCTTCTGATGATTCCTAGCAATTTAGGCCAGCATTGCACAATGTGCGAGCTCGATGAGACCCTCTGGGAACATTATTACACTATAGAGTTTTTCAACCTTTTTCCCAAAAAAATGAATTTTGAAACAAAAAATTACCATTGTTTTTACTTGAACAGCGGAAACCTGCCATTGATTAGTTTCAAGAAGTTGTAGGTTTTAATGTTTTAAATTAAGAAAGTTAGTTGCTTTGCACTTTATAATTTTAATAGTTTACTTTTTAGTTTTAGATCTTAAAGTGCCTTGTTTTCTCGCTTTAAAATTTTTGTTGTAAACTTTTATTTGAAATTTTGGTTCATTTAGTTTTAGTTTTAAGGTTTTACGAAGTTTTTGCATTAAATTTTCAGTTTTAATGCTTTAATTTTTAAAGTTTCAATTTTAAAGTTAGTCTTTGAAGTTTTAGTATTAAATTGTCAGTTTTAAAGTCTTATATTTTTTGTTTTAAAATTACTGTTTCAAAGTTCATTTTTAAAGTTTAAGTTTTAAATTATCTTTTTTAAAGTCTACGTTTCGCTTTCTCTTGATTTAAAAGCTATTTTATTTATTAAGTTTTAGGCTTAATTGTTTTAATGTTGTAGTTTTAAAGATTTTGTTTTAAAATTTTTAGTTCAAAGTATTGGTCTTAAGGTTTTAGTGACAAAGTTTTTGGTTTCAAATTATCAGTTTTAAAGCTTATGTCATAGCTTTTATTTTACAAGTTTTAGCTTAGAAATTTTTTACAAAAGTCTTAGTATGAAGAGTTTAATTTTAAAAGTTTTGAAGTATCAGTTTTAAGGTTTAGGCCTTAGTTCTTTTTCTTAATTTAAAAGTTTGAACTTAATTTTATAGATTTAATATGAAAGTTAAAGTTTTAAAGTTTGAGTTTTCAAAATTTTATTTTTAAATCGATAGTTCTTCAAAGTTTTCGGTTTTAAGGTTTTACTTTTACAGTTTTAGTTTTAATTTTTTCATTTTTTACTGACTTTAAAACTTTTCTTATACGCTTTTATTTTCAAGTTTGTTCATGCAGTTTTAGTTTTAAGGTTTTACGAATTTTTTTTTGCATTGAACTTTCAGTTTCAAGCTTTTAATTTTGAAGTTTCAATTTTAAAGTTAGTTTTAGAAGTTTTATTTTTCATTTGTCAGTTTTTAATTTTTTTTTAAAGTTTTCATTTTAAACTTTCGTTTTAAAATCATAAGGTTTAAATTATCCGCTTTAAACGATTCAGTCTACCCATGACAGAAGACGCTTTAGATAATCTTGCCTGCAGTTCGGGGAGAAGTGAGCCATTTGAAGAAATTACGGAGCCCAGGTAGGTGAAGTCTTTAACAACCTCGATGCTAGTGGTGCTGTCCAGCCTAACTGGAGAGTTACAGCAGGAGAAGACGGGTCTATGGCTATAATTTTAGTTTTGTTCCAGTTTATATGCAGTCCTACTTTGGCAGCCTTTTCTCGCAGAATTCGGAGCGCTTCCAGCAGCTGCTCCATGGAGTCCGCCAGAATGGCCAAGTCATCGGCAAAATCGACATCTATGATGGTATGATCTCCGAATTTGAGCCCAAAGCTGAGACGTGAAGTGGTTTTTGTCATAACGTAATCTATGATGACATTGAAGAGCTCTGGGGCCACTGCACATCCTTGGCGCACCCCTGTCGTGATTTGAAAGAACGGGCTGCGCCGATCATTTACTTGTACACAGCTCTCCGTCCCATGTGCAGCGCCCTGAGAAGTCTGCAATATTTCTCGGGTAGGCCAGTCAACTCTAGGATCCGCCAAAGAGCTTTTCGATCGACTGAGTCAAATGCAGCACGGAAGTCAATGAAGGCAATAAATGCTTTCTGTCGGAACTCTGTGGTCTTCTCTACTATTTGTCGAAGCGTGAAAATCTGCTCGATGGTTGAACGATCCGACATAAAACCAGCTTGCTCCGGTCGCCAGATTTTTCGAATGATGCTCCGACATCAGTCCAGCAGGACCATTGAAAACAGTTTTCCAGGGACTGACAGTAGGGTTATTCCCCGGTAGTTGGAGCATTCGCTTCTCGAGCCTTTTCTCTTCCATAAGGGGATGATGACACTCTTCCGCCAATCCTCAGGAATTATCTCTGTTTGCCAGATTGTAGAGAACAGGGTGTGTAGAAACAGGAGCATTGCAGGACCTCCATATTTTAGCAGCTCTGAGTTTAAGCCACAGATACCCGCAGCTTTATTATTCTTGAGTCTTTTTACTGCATGTCCAATTTCTGAGGGGCTGAAAGGCTCATCCTGAGGAACATCTGTTCCAGGTCTTTGACTGCAAGGTTGGCTGGGACTATCATTAGGAGGCGCAGACGGACCAGTATTGTTGAGGAGCGAACAGAAGTGGTCCTTCCACCGCTCAAGACAAGAACCTTCGTCAGAGAGAAGTGCACCATCCCTGGACAGGACGGGACCCAAGGTGGGAGTTTTATTTTCAGTGAGGTCTCGGAGATGCTTGAATAGGCTGCCCATGTCTTTCTTTTTTGCAGCTAGCTCAATTTCATCGGCTTTCCTTGCAACAAACTGGGTTCTATCCGGGTGAATGAGTCTGTTCCGCACTCCATTGAGCCTCCGATATGTGATCATGTCCCCAAGAAGTCTTGCCTTCCGTCTTTGCTCTATGACTTGCAGTGTTTCATCAGTTAGCCACGATTTCTTTGGATAACTCCTCTTGCCAAGCACTAGTTGTGCTGCTTCACTGGTCTGCAATTTAAAATGCTTCCAGAGATCTTCGCTGCTATTAAATGAGCCAAGGGCCTCGAAGCTATTCGATATCTCGATACTGTACTTCTGGCAAGTATCTGGTTCCTTTAGTTTCCCAATATTTGCAGCGACGGGTTTTCTTTTCGATCGTTATGCATGGAGGCGAAGCCGAAGATCGGCGCACACAGGCCTATGGTCTGTGTTTCAAAGCTCTGCTGATCTGTAAGTTCTGCAGTTCTTCACCAATGATCTCCAGCATTTGGAAATAATGACATAGTCAATCATCTTCTTTGTACGACCGTCATTACTATACCACGTGTACTGATGAATAGTTTTGCGTTGGAACTAGGTGTTAGCAATGTAAAGGTCGTGAAATCGGCACAGTTCAAGTAAGCGGAGCCCATTGTCGTTAAGTGGGTCGGGGGATACAGGACCAACTGTGCCACGCCATAAACCCTATCATCGCGCACTGTCGCATTAAAGTCGCCAAGGAGAACAGTTATATCATGGGGGGGTACTGTTGCAAGGCATCTGGACAAAGCAGAGTAGAAATCCTCCTTAGTTGCATCATCAGAATCGTTGGTCGGGGCATAGCATATGATGACAGTCATCTTGCCATGCTTGTGTCCAAAGCGGGCCTTCATTAATCTGTCCGATACAGCTTCGTGTAAAAGTAAGGCCTTTCTTGTAAGGCTATTTAGTGCAAGGCCAACGCCATTCCTTCTCGAGCTTCCTCCAGACCAGAGCAATGAGTCACTGTTACCTATTCGCTCTTCTCCGCTTCCGGTAAGACGTGTTTCTGTAAGACCTGCAATTGACACTTTATTCTTGCGAAGTTCTTCAGAGAGTAGGTTCTTTGACGCAGGTTCATTCAAAGTCAAGACATTCCAGGTGGCTAGTCGTAGCCCCCTTCGGTCCATAAGGTTTAGTCTGTAAGTCTTTCTGACGTCGTCAGCATGTCCATTGACGCGCGATGGTCGAGATCTTAAAAGGGAATCCGGGTCCGAGGCTATATTGTCACAAAAGCAATAGTTTTTAAAAGTTTTGGTTTCAAGGTTTTAGCTTTAAAATTATAATTCTAATGCTTTAATTTTTTTCCTTCTGGCTTTTAAATTTTTGTCAAAAACTTTTGTTTTGAAGTTTCAAAATGCAGTTTCAATTTTAAGGTTTTACCTATGTTTTTTGCTTTAAATTTCTAGTTTTAAAATTGTGACTTTAAGGTTTGATTTTTAAATTATAGTTTTAGAAGTTTTTGTTTTAAATTGCCAGTTTTGAGGTTTAGGTCTTAAAGTTCTTATTATTTTAAAATTTTAGTTTCAAAAGTTCTTTTTTTTTAGTTTTGAAGTTCTACTCTCAAAGTTTTATTTGAAGTTTCAGTTTTTAAATTCTAGTTTAATAGTTTTTAGTTTTAGAGTAGTAATCTGAAAAATTAATTTTTTGAGGGTTTTAAGACTATAGTTTCAAAGTTTTAGTTTTAATGTTTTACTTTTCTAATTCTGTAGTTTTATTTTTTTTTAAAAGGTCGTATGTTTAAAAGCTTTTAGTATTTACGATTTAATAAAAGTCTTCAGTGAAGATTCCCACAAAAAAAAATATTCTCAGTATTTTTCATTATTCGTAAAAAAAATAATCAACATCCCACGTATGCCCTATTATTGCACAACATCCCAGATGTGCTTCGTCATTACGTAACAGTCACGCATACGGCGCCATTCCGTAGCACCCACATTTGTGCTGCCATTACGTAACATCTACATTTGTGCCTTGCTAGATTAGAAGTGGCGATTCCCCACATGTCACCAAAGTCTAGCATGTCAGGTGAGATTGCACCCTTCTTAACATAAGTAAAGAGTCTCCTATCACATAACAACCAAAGAAATCTTAAAAAACATCTTGATATAAAATGTTTTAAAAAATGTGTTGAAGTGTCTTGATAACGTCTTAAGAAAAGTCTTGAAAAAAATGTCTTAGAAAACGTCTTTTCGGTGAAATTGGAAGCTTGGACCCCGGTAGAATTGGATGCTAGGGCCCCCATTGGAAATGCGTGCTGGGGCCCCCACTAGAATTGTTCATTAGAACCCCTATAGAATTGGAATTACTCGCTAGGGGGCCATAGTGGCACTGGTTGCTAGGTCGCCATTGGAATTAAGTGCTAGGAACCCACTGCAATAGGTTGCTAGGGTACCGCTGGAATCGCCTTCTAGGGCCTCTGTTAGAATCACTCGCCAGAGTTCCCTTTGGAGTTGGTTGTTAGGGACCCGGTGAAAGTGGAAGCTAGGGCCTCGCTGGAATTTGTCTTATGGCCCCGTTGGATTTGACTTCTTCGGCAACTGTTGGGATTGGTTGATATGGACCTGGCAGAACTGAATGCTATGACCCCACTGGAAGTGACAACTAGGGCTCCTTAAAACTATGAAAAAGCCATTTAGCCCCAAAAAATTAATATGCAAATTTCGTTTTAATTATTTATGTGCGGAGAGCAAAGATCAAACCATGCATTAATTCAAAAACGTCCAGAAAAAAAAAAGTTTTTTTAAATGAAAGTGAGGAGCGACATTAAAACTTGAAACGAACAGAAATTCAGACATTGATGGCCCGCAAAAAAACGATCTGAATGTAGAGCTTGCTCTTCTCAATTTTAAAATACAACTAACTCTAAAATGCCTCAATCTGTTGAATAAATATTAATTTCCTGTGTTCGAGAATAAAAAAAATTAAGAATAATAAATGGTTTCTTTACTGACAAAAAATTCACTACAAAATTATAGTGACATTCGAATGTCACATTTATTTTAAATAACACACAGTAGGCACTTGGGAAAAACAACAAACATTTTTATTTAGATAAAATAGACACTTGGGAGAAAAATATTAAACAGCGACACGATATGAAAGTTCTTGAAAGGGGACCTTGGAAAGCACGGCGGTCGTTGCGGTGGCCAAAGAACGGAGCCAGGCAAACGCCAGGTAAACAATAGTATAATATTAAACACTTTTTATGTCAAGATATAGAAAAATATACCAACACATAAAAAACAACAATAAAAACTCTGCCTTACACGGAACAAACACACATGTAAAAAAAGCACTAGTGAAATAAAAAAAAGAACCCCGTCCCGCCTACTATTGAATTTATTCCAGACCGAGATGTTGCCTGTATTGCACACATTCATCTCGGTTCGAAGTAGTGTCCATGTAAAACTTTTCCACCATCCGCACACACACTCACTTTGTCCGATATGGACTTGGGATTTTTCTCTAGTCTAACCATGTAGTTTTTAAATTTTAAAGAGCAAATTGCTCTGTCTTTCACTCTTGGAACTAGATTACTTTCTACACAGTTTCTATAAACAGTCACACCAAAATTATCCTTCACATAGGGCAGGGCTTCTTAAACTTTTGTAATTCCCGACCCCATTTACGATTGTGAGTTTCTTAGCGACCCCAACAAATATAAAAGAAAAATAAATTAGTATTTTTGATGACATATTTATTAGGTAACAATATACATATGCATATGAAAATATATAAATTTAGAATCCGTTTTGAAACATATAAAAATCTAAAATTGAAATTTGCACAAAATGTTATAGAAATGTTTTTATTATAGTTTCAAAAACAAAAGTGGATTCTGACCGTCTTAATCAAACAGTTCGTGATAACGAACTGTAGTAAGGAGCGACCAGGCTCAATAGTAACCGAAACTCTAAAAAACGGAATTTTGATACCAATAGTTTCATCAAAAGAATGGTATTTTAATGCTGATTTTAAATATATAAGTTTCATCAAGATTAGTCTTACCCATCAAAAGTTACGAGCCTGAGAAAATTTGCCTCATTTTAGAAAATAGGGGAAACACCCCCTAAAAATCATACGATTTTAACGAAAATCACACCATCAGATTAAACGTATCTGAGAACCTTATTGTAGAAGTTTCAAGCCCCTATCTACAAAAATGTGGAATTTCGCATTTTTTGCCAGAAGACAAATCATGGATGCGTGTTTATTTGTATTTTTTTGTTCACTAGGGCGTGGCGTCTTGAAGAATCCCCACTCACGAACTATGAGGGTTTTCCTGACCCTCTGTTTCTAGAAATAATTGGAAAATCCTTTGTTTGCAGACAACAATGGGCCATGCGTGTGTGAAGCATGATAGCTTTGGGTTATGATCAATTTTGACAATGTCCTTACTTGAGGGGACCTGAAGATTTTTTCTGGCCTCATAGGTTTTTAAACATAATGAGCAAAGAAAACATAATTTGTGGGGGCCCTGAATATTTTTCCTGGCCCTTGCGTGTTTTTTGTTAACATAACAACCAAAAGAAAACATGATTTTGCGGGTCCCTTAAGGTTTTTTTTTTTTTTTACCTGGCCTTCTCGAATTTTTCAAACAATCAAAGAAAAAAGAACTCTCTATTTTGTAACAAGCACCTGCACCTTTTAGAAAATAAAAGACTATTACGAAACAACTAAAGAAATCCTGAAGAATACAAACCATATTACGTAACATACACCTGCATCCTAAAGAAAACAAACTTTATTATGTAATAATCGCCTGATCTCTTAGAAAATATACCCTATTACGTGACAGACATTTTTATCTCTTAATGAAAGGGGCTTTTCCTTCTCAACGCCCCGCTAAAGTTTTTTAGTGTTTTAAAATTAAGAAAAAGAGTCGAACTTTAGCGTAAAGAGCGGGCGTTGAGGAGGGAAAGCCCCTTTCAAATACGGAGTAAATTCTGTTCGTTTTAAGTTTTAATGTCGCTCCTTACTTTCATTTTAAAAAACTTATTTTGTTTTTGCTTAATTCTCTCGAATATATCCAAGTCGTTGCGTGGTAAATATTAAATTAAAGTTTATGTTTAAAATTTAATGAGATGGATGTGCCTATTTTTTATTGGATAAGAAATCAAATCTTGGTGTAATGTTTGAAACTGCTGGACGTAAGACCTCTTCAACATTTTTTATCGCTGAACAATATTGGGATTTAATGTGTGTTAAAGCTGAGAAAGTAACTTCACATAAATATGTGGTGTTGAATGGCAGAAGTACATTTAACGCCATATCAGCGATTGTGGGAAATTCAGTTCTAGTTCAGATCCAGAATTCAGTCAAGAGCTTTTTTTGGAATTGTAGTTTTAAGTTTGAGTCACACGAAAGCTCAGCAAATTCCTCTTGAGCTTTAAGTGGCAGATGATCAATCTCACTTAAGCCAATCCAAAACGGCTTTTGACTCCAAACTATTTTTTGTAAATCAATATTTAATATAAAATATGTCCGGAACTGTATTTCTAGCGCTTTTAAGTGATCTACAATAGTTTTTGCAATAAAAGTTTTACGATGAATTTTCTCAAATACAAAATTGTCGACACCGGAAAACATTTCGAACGAATTTTTTTCGACCCTACTTTTCCAAATGCTGATCTTTTTAATAAAACTTTCAATTTTGTCGCTTGAAGTAAATATATCGCAATATTTTCTTGAAGAGACAAGTTAAGATCGTTTAACTTCGCAAAAATATCTGACAAATAAGACTGACAATTATGAATATAAGACTAAATATCTGACAATTTGAGGGAAAAAAACAGGAATCTAAAGAACGGATTATATTCGAGAACGTATTATAATAATGTTTTGTTTACCATTTTAAATCTAAATCTAGCAGCTTCTAAAAAGATTTGGGTAAGATATTATGAGAAAAAGAACCATCCAGCAAGTGCCATATTCAACCTCAGCTCTCTGCAAACGTGGCAACGCTGGCAGTATGAATTTCAAATCATAGTTGGAATTGTGTATGTTAACCGGTAGATTAGCTATTGTTTAATGCTTAAATTGTAAGATTTATGGGCGAGTCCGTGAAAGTTATTACAACGATAAATTGATATTGTGTAAATGATCATGATCGTGAACTGGCATCTCCCCAGTACTCTCAATAAATTTCAATTTAGACACTCAATACATTTTCTAATTTGTAATGGCCAACTTGTCCTCTGATTAAAGGGTCATTGGATAGACTGCATTGCCCACCTGTGAAATTGACTAATTATGAGTTTTAATAAGTGCAATCATTGCTGCAACCACAAAATCTTTCCCGCCCAATGCTTCAAAAATTTCTACCAATTGTATCGTATTTCTTGAGTCTCTTTTTCCATATGCAAAAGAGGCAGTAATGGCTTCATGTTCTTTGACACTATTTAAATCTGATGTATCATGTCCATCTGTGAGTTTGTCCTCGTAAACTAACACCATCTTGTCACTCTGTAAGAGTGAATTCTAAAAGTTCTTGAATCACAAGATGGCATTGTCGCCCGAAACTGTCTCCACAGGTTGATACTCATGACGCTTATAGTTCTTGAAAGGGTGCTTTGATATTAATTTGGTGTGGAATCTAGACTGACACATTAGATATTAGTAGCTTGTCCCACTCCTCTCTCCCCGAAAAATATGTACTATAGAAAAAATGTGGAACTGGATTAGCCTCTTTAGCAAGCTCGTAAAGAAGTCATACCCAGGGTTTTACTGATTCAATAGACGGAGCCCTCACTGAATATGCTACTTTCTTTTTATCCTTACATCCTCCTCAAACTCTGTATCTTACTGTAAAAGAGTAACACCAATCCTTAAATGTTCATTGGCCCGCTTAAAAATATTTACTCCTTTGAGTGTTACTGATATTGACTATTTAAACAGTTAAAGTTTACCTTAGGAAACTCTGCCCTTCTCTGGGCCCATTTACTGCCAAATCACCCAAATCTGCCCTACTGGTACCCTTTTACAATTTTTTATGGGCTGCTATGACAAATGCGCATTGAAGCAATGCAACCTTGTTTCAAAACAAATTTCTTGAATACTACTACACCTCCTCAAATCTGAATTGTATTTTGTACCTGAATCCCCTCCCACCTCTTAAACAAAATCTTTTTTGAAATTACACCCATTAATATATAAATTCTCAATAAATAACACCTCTGACCCACTCCCCTTTCCATTACAGTCATCCAGTTTATTCATAATACTATCTACTCAACCCGGAAGTACTCCTTCAGAATTACGCAAGTCTGGGTCAAGTGACTTTCAATTTGCATACAATACTAATAAAATCACCCGATTTTTCATTTAATTCAAAAAAATTGGAGATGGATGGGTTGATCCTATCCCTACCTCCCCAATCCTGTATCTGTTTTTCAAGAAGGGCTCGAATCCTGCCCCCATAGGAGAAGACTATGTCTGTAGAATACGTGATTCAACAGCCCACTATAATTAAGTTAAAAGGATCCCAAAGTCTGCGCTATAGACATATTTTTTGCAGAAGGTAGAGTTCAACAAGTAAAAGTATGGTAATTCAGGGGATGAGCCACTTTCACTTTGTCCCACACCCCCAGCTTCTCCTTTCCACGGTCACTGTGAGTGTTTAGGAGGGGTAGCCACTCTATCGTCTGCCAAGAGTCTCTGGACTGTGTTGGGTGTTAACTCCTCTTGCAACCAATCCAAAAATTATGCATTAAGACCAAGATTGGCTGGAAAACTATCTAAATCAAAGTTGGGGGATTTATACTATCTAAAATCATCTCACAAAATATGTTTAATCCCTCTCCTACACTCTCCTTTGGGGCCTTCTCTGTCTCAATTTGGGCACAGATACTGTCATAAAATGCTGATGGTGCAACAAGACAGATGTCTTCATACCGTCAAAGAGATTATTGACCCTTTAAGTTGATGGCACTGATAATGTCGCTCGCTGGAACGAAAAATAATACTACCAGCTTATTTTCTTTTTCAAACGGTTAGGATTTTAACCTGAAAAAGAATCTATAATTTTCATCGTTTTAATAATCTATTCTATTTTTTGGAGGCCCCGGGCCCTCAAAGTTCCCCCTGTCTCTCCAAAACCATCGAACAGGGGTGGGCCCAGCAGTCCAAATTATTTGGATATGATTTTCGTTTTATTAGTCTGAACGAGAATATATTATTCTGCAGTATTGAAAAGCCTATAAAATTATTTTTTTAGGGGACTTGGTGGAAGGGGCAGTAGCTATCCAACAGGGGGTTACTCAACATCTGTTTGAAATGGGATGGTTTTATTAAATTGAAAAAAGAATGAATTCACCAAGTTGAAAGGCCTGTAACTATTTTTAGGAGTGGCAGAATCCTCGATAAAAAGCCCCAACATCATTGTTTAAAGGTTTATAACTTTATTTTTTATAAGGGGCAGAACTCTTGAACAGGAGGTTCCGACATCATGTTTAATAGTCTGTCATTATATTTTTAGTGGAGCAGAACTCTCCAACAAGGGCCCCAACATAATATTTAACAACCCGTAACTTTATTTTTTAGGAGGGTCAGAACTCTCGAACAAGAGGCCCCTCGATACCCAATACCCAGGACCGGACATACGCAGGACCGGGTTGTAATTTCTAGGCAATTCAGGATTTTATTTTCCTCTGGATTTTCCTTTGAAAAAGCCTATATTCTTCAGATCTAAATTATATTCATTCTCAATCATATCCAGGACTAGCAAAGCGAATTTAAAAACCATTTTATTTGACATTAGGCTTATGATTCGGCATTACCACTAAGCTGACCCAAATAATAATTAATGCTTCCATTTACCCCTCGAGGAGCCCTTTGAGGAGGGTATTCCCACCATATTCGCTGTAAGCTTGGGTGATTTACATAGAAACTGTTTCATTTGTTCTTGAAATAGAATTGACCCATGTATGTCACCTTTCATGCTTATTGCCCCTATCTGAAATATAGCTATTGATCAAACAGTTTGTGGTAATGAACTGTAAGTGAGAAACGACCCGGCTCAATAGTAACCGAAACTCTAAAAAAACAGAATTTTGATACCAATAGATATATCAATGGAATCGGCATATTATGCGATTTTAAATATATAAGTTTCACTAAGATTAGTCTTAACAAATTTTTGAAAAACGAGGAAAAGACCCTTTAAAAGTATTAGAATCTTAATGAAATTCACACCATCAGATTTAGCTTATCAGAAAACCCTACTTTGATGGTTTCAGGCCCCTGTCTGCAAAAATGTGGAATTTTGTATTTTTTGCCAGAAGAAAGATCACGGATACGTTTTTTTTTCAGGGGTGATCGTATCGACCCAATGGTCCTCAAATATTTTGAGAAGGCTCTTTCAAACGAAAGTGAAAGTTTTAGCGACCACAAAGTTTGGAGGATATCCTGTCCCCCTCCCCCGCCTTTTTTCTAAAGTTGTCTGATCAAAATTAAGTTACAAAAAGATCGGAGGGTATCCTTTCCCCCACCCCCACCTTTTTTTCTCAAGTTCTCTTATCACAATTTTTAGATAGCCATTTTGCCCAAAATAGTTGAAAGGCCAATAACCATGCCTTTGGATATAACATGACCCCCTCACAGCCCCAGGGGAAAGGCTTTTAAGTCATAAAATGTGCCCATTGTTTACACATAGTATTTGTTATTGTGAAGTGTGTATGCATTTCCGGGTGGGGGGAGCAAATTTTTGCTGTTTTTTTCCACAGGGGAATTTTTTTATTGGAGGGGAAGTTTCAAGAGAAGTGAATCTGTTAGGGGAAATTATGCACTGGGGGAATTTGGCAGAAATCCAATACAAAACGCTTTTTATATATCTTGCATACTCATTTCCGTCTCAATGTTACGCGTGGAGTTGTTAAAGGTAATTGTCCGGGGTAAATTCTCACCGATATTCAATTTTCTAGAAGATATTTTCGTTGGGAGGGGGGGGTGAATTAAGGTGAAAAAACTGGTTTTTTTTCTAAATTTCTCCGGTTACCAAGCTCCAGTCGAAAAAACAATTTCTCAACAAGGAGAAATCTTCTCAGAAATGGGAGCTGCTAAGAAATCCAGGTCTTGGCATGGCAACCTCAAAGATACCGATCCTGAAGTGGAAAATGAAAATGGTAAGTTTTCAATAATCCCAAGAAAAAGAAGGGCATTGATAAAGAGTATTAATATTAGTAAATCTATGCTCTTTTTCTCGACATAAATTGTTGGGTCCACAGATATGACAACTTAGACCTTAGTACTATGCAAATAATAAATTAGAGACATTTTGCTCTCCACTATGTCAGTGCTGCTATATTGGGTATGGCGCTAAGTATACATCTAAGAACACTAAATCTCACAATTTAGCTTTCAGACCACGGTGTAGAAGCACTTTATATAAGCTATGGACCAAGTTAAATTGGGATCCAGTGTAATATTCATCCTCCAAACATGAATTTATTCTTGTTTTTATTGCATGTCTTAAAAGTTTTATCCATTTGACGTAGTGTAGCCCTATTTGAAAATAATTTCATAGATGACAATATTTCTATTTCTAGTTATATTTTTAATTCTATTTATATTATTATTTATTATGCACAGTATACCGCTTATCTTGCACGGTGGAAGAATTCAGTCACACTCCATAAAGTCTTATAAAAATACATTGGTCAAAAAGCAGTTCGTCCGGGCCGGGGTAAATATAGCTACTAACGCTCTTCCTCCACCCAGCTCCAATTAGAGCTTCAATGTTTTCTCCCATCCAAGAATATCCTACTTTCTTTAAGTTTGTCTTCAGAATTTCTTCCCACTCTATTTGAGAAGGACCTAGCCTTTATAAAGATGACATCCATAAAAGAGGAATTATTCCTCACGTTTCATAAAGCTTAATCTTTGATATACTGTCGTTCAAAGGATCATCTTCCATGGCCATATTTAACAGCTCCCACTATTGTCATAATCAAATACATCATAACCATGGTTATAAGACCATTGACTCCCACTATTGTCATAATAAAATAAAATCATAACCGTGGTCATAAGACTATTGACTCCCGTTATTGTTACAATCGAATGACATCATAACTGTGATCATAAGACTATTAATTCTCGCTTTTGTCATAATCATATAACATTATAACCCTGGTTATAAGACGATTGACTCCTACTTTTGTCAGAATCAATTAACATCATAACCATCGTAATACGACTTTTCTTTCAATTCTTCTATACTTTTTTAACGTCGAAAAAAGTCCCCACGTCTTTCCATTTATTACTAAAAATAAAATATAATAAAGGATTCTATTTAATAGGTCTTATTTTTTGGCCCCAAAGAATGGCCAAAAACACAATCTTTAACAATCTGTCATCTAGAATCTGTAAAACATGGTCTGGCCATGTTAGTGTTTCTTCCATTATTGTCCCAGCTAGTGGAGTTATACCTCGTTTTTCATACAGCTTAATGTTAGGTATTCCTTGCCAAATAGACTACCAACCTAACCTCCAACCTTAAAAGCAGCAAAATAATTTTTGTATATAACTCTGATCATTTAAATTTAATAATCGATAACGTTTAAAAAGATAGGGCATTCGCTAAAGCCTCTCTATCAGTTGAATCAAATAAAATATAAAGTTGAAGACTACACTTACCTGATGAATGAGAATTTTCTGAATTATTAACCTAAGAGTTAGAATATTGTTGAGATATCCTCCGAAAACGACACTGTCTCTCTCAAAAGAACTTAATTCACAATATTTCTTAGTCTAATAAGTGCCATTATGCCAAGTAATTTACTTTGTACAGAAACGGAAGAATAAACAATTTTAAAACTTTACAAAAAAAAAAACTATAAGCAATTATCTTATTATTCAAAAACCTTCATTAAGATATTGATCCTTTGATTATTTTTTATGAAGAAAAAATTGTTTTGGCGAAGGTACAGGAAAATTTTCTTTACAATGAAATGGCTAAGTCAGTTAAAATATAATAAAAAGAAAAAAAAATCCAGCTAAAAATTAAACAAATTCAGCTAAAAATAATCTTTTTATTCTATTTTTTTTCCTTTTTGTAGCTTCAGTTCCTATCATTGATACGATATCCGACAGCAGCTGTACATCTCCTAAACACAGTGTTGTCATATCAGAATCCGCAACTCCTCTTTCTGGGGTAGACGACGAAATATCTGATGAGGAATCAGTTAAAGCCCAGAATCGGCGGAAAAGCAGCGTCTTATTAGTTCCTGAGAAAAGGAGTCGCCACTCACGTCGTCATGAAAGAGGCAATTGCAGCAACAGTTTTTTGTTTTGTAAGTTATTTTTGTAAAATATACCTGTTATAATTATATGTTTCGTTTGGAATTAATATCGATTAAATCATCTGTCATAATGATTTGGTATCCTAACTTCAAATAAAACGACTGATGTGCCTTGCATATTAATATATGAGGTCTGAAGTAACAGAACTTTAAGAAATTTCACATATTTTATTGATTTTTCTGAAGCTTTCTGCTCTTCACATAACTCATGTTTTTTGTGTTTTATACAAATATTTCCTTCCTCTACCTTGAAAGAGTTTCCATTCTACGTGAACTAATTGAATAGCCTGAACGATACTAGAGATTAGATTTTATTATATCAAAAGCATTTTCGTTCTAAAACATCAACCACTGTTACTTGATAAACCAAGTTAAAAAGAAAAAAAAATTCGAATGGAAGTAAGGCGTAACTAAAAAAAAGAAAGAAAAAGAAGCCATACTATATATGATAGCGTGTACCACCCTTTTCCCTTCCCAAAACACTTCATTCTTTACTCTACGGCGTGATCTGGAAGCAGCTAAAAAATTAGTCAGACAACAATGAGGAACGAAGCCGTCGCTTCCGCCTAAAGCTAAATTTTAAAGAAACCTCTTACTGTTGTACTTCAGCGGTCTTTTATCATTGTTTACAAAATTGAATTTCACTTAAGTACAAGTATTTGGAGATATTCAGCTAAATGATGATCTTAAGTGGAGAGGCGACAACCCAAACAATCTGAATGGTTGGCTGGAAAATGCTTATAAGATGAGGTTTTTATTTCTAAAAAACGTCTATCACAAACCCAAGTTACCGGAATTTGCACTTTAGTGTCAAAAAATACAAAATAAACAAGCAAATATAATAAGTCTGGAAATGTTTTTTTCCAAAAAGTTGTAAAAAATAACAGTTGTCAAAACAGTAGAAAATGTCCAAATAGTAAGAAACATACAAAATTAAAAAACGAATAAGCTAGATAAAAAAAACACATAAGAATAATTTAGTCTCACACTAAAACATACAAAATACAACTCAATTAAAAAATAACTAAATTTGTTAGCTAAAATTTTAAGAGTTGCAAGGTAAAAAAAGAGGGGGGGATCTCATGTATTTAACATGCTCACTATGTAGAGGATGAAAGTCCTTCTGTGTCTCTCGGTAGACAGTATAAATGGGGTAAAAAACAATGATGTCTTCCAAAATTTTGGCCATTGCCCTGAAGATAACACATTATTACAAAGAAGAACAATTATCGGCATAAAAATGGTAAGAAAATTCTTAAATAGCTTTATTGGTATACCATCAACACCCACAGCAGTACCACCTTTTAAATTCTTAAATACCAACTTAATTTCTTGGCCATTCACATCACCCAATAAATCATAATCGTGTTCCCTCATAGGATAAATAACCGTCTCAGGGGTGTGCGCTATCTTATGAAGATCTACGCAATTACCTTCCAATTTTTTTAGGTAATCAATCCATGAATCAGCTTCCAGAACAACCTGGATATTAACTTTTCCCTTTCCACTATCATTCTGTATAAGGCCCCAAAACTTCTCCATTTTATTAAACTTTTACATTCTCTTCTTTTATCTTTATATTTAGCCAATCTCAATCTTTGATCTTCTGCGCTTTTACATTCATTTAAGCAATTCAATAAGTATTTCACTTCTCCTTTCATTAGCTTGCAATCCAAATCAAAGTACCACTCATTCTTTCTTATTTTTTTTTGACAGGCCACACGATTCTCAACAACTTTGAAGTTAGTATACCCCCCTCCTTCCCCGATAACGGGGGCAGGGTTGTAACCTATGCCACGGGGCATATAGAACTTTTTTATGGAAGAGGTGGTCATATAAACTTCGGAAGGGACTCAAATTAGTATAAATTAAAAGTTTTATTTCGTTTTTAAGAGTCAAAAATGATCTGATGGCTACTAGCCCCACCCCCCCTCAGTCCTCTTTTCCCGAAATACGTCCAATAAAATTTGTTATATAGACGCTTTGTTCAAAATAAACCAAAGATCATACAAACAAAAAAACAATAGGGATAGAGCATCCTACAAACAAACATCCTACATAGCATCATACAAACAAAAACAATAGGGATAAAGCATCCCTCCAAAATCCGGGGGTATATAAGATTTTATTGAAGAGATGGTCACAAAAACTTTGGAGGGGACTTATTCGAAAGTAAATTTGAATTCTAGTGCCCTTGTTAAGAGCCAAATGTAATCTGATGGCAACTAGCCACCTCCCTCAAAGCCCTTTCTCCCAAATGCATCCAATCAAAATTTTGTTATAGCCATTTTGTTTAAAATAGTTTGAAGATCAGACAACGAAAGCTCTGGGGTCGACAAACGCCCCCTCCCCAGTGTCTGGGGGTAATTGTTGTAAGTTATTCCGCGGGGGCATCATAGTTTTTGCATAATCATAACCATCATAGTTTTTGTAAGACAAAGGAAAGAAATTAACTCACTCAAAAATTCGTCGACAAAATATTGATCGGACTAAATGCAGTAAAAGATGAAAAATTTTTGATAGTGTCTTCTTCATTACCTCATAAAAATTCAGTCAAGGTTGTTTTTATTATCATTTTCAAAATTTCGGCTGTATGACTTGTAGCCATCTTGTGCGAAATATAATCTAAAACAAAGGAAAGAGATCAACTCCCTCAATAATCTGTCATAAAAAATATTGATTAAACTTAAACTGCAAAAAAACATATTATATAAAAATATCCCTACATGTACAAGAAGGTATAAAATCTGGAGGAATCCCTGCATCGAGGGAATACTTTTATTCTTTCGTTGTTCCGTTAAAAGGACAATTTTAGATCCTTAGAACTTCAGTTTTTCACAGATATAAAATGAATGAGCACACAGACACTAAAATTTTCCAAAAAAATAGCAAATTGCATCGAAACTTTAAAAATAAAATCTGAGAATAAATTAGTGGCCAACCCCTGTATCAGAGATTTTTCAAATCGCTTTCTCAATAGTCTGCACCAAGACAATCTTTCTTTTCTGCTTCTATTTCGCGTATTCTTAGGGAAATACAAAAAAGGTGCTGGGGTACCCCAAAGCCTGTATGAGGTGGCTAAGCACCTTAACGTTTTCATTAATGGTGTTCAAATCTGTTAGGCAAGTTAAGCGCAACACATTTCGTAAGTCACTAAACGCTACCTCATATCGGTCCCTTAAATCAAAGAATTTTAATGTGCCATGCCATGGCCTGGTCTATTGTCTGGCCCACAATGCCATGGCCTATTGTCTATACCAGTCACGTGTAACAATAAACTAGTTAATTCAGTTTACCGCATTTTTACCTTACTTTATTCTTTGTTTAATTTTTAATTGTCTTTTTATTTCATTTTTTACTCTGTTGCTTACTTTTTTTCGTTCAGTTTATACCTTTACATCTTCTGGGGACTTCTTCAATATTACTTTTATGAGAATCACACACCATTGCCCAAAATATAGGTGTCTTCTATTTCTAAATTACATAATAATAAATGGCATTCGAAATTCTCCAAGATTAAAATAGACATCTTTGACTTTTTGACAATTTTTTGATATTTTTTGCACAATACTTAATCTACTTTCTTTTTTTCTTTTTTTTTTTTATTAAAAGTCGTTTCTATTGAAAGAAAAATTCTACTGTTTCTTAAAAAATATAAAAATAAACAGGAAGTTTAGGCATAGATTCTCTTAGTCAAGTTTCCGTTGCGTAATAATTTCCTGATGGTATAAGCCATCTGGTATACAGGGTTTTATAATAAGTATTGCTAAAATGGCATGGCTCCCACCAAACTTGTAAAGGGATCTTTTGATATCAAAACTGAACAATAAATTATCTAAGGAAATTAGGATTTGCTCATCATCTTAAGGAACTGCTCTGATGTCTTTTTGTAGTTTTTTCCTTGAAACCTTGGTTTTTAGACAAATTTTAGGGTTGACACTTTAAAAACGGAAACGGTGCGCATTATAGATTCAGTATATCCATAAACAAGGAAGATAAAAAATGTAATAAATCGTATGCAAAATCAAAACGAATGTGGATCTTTTTGCTTAATATGACGATTTTAGGACAAGAAATTACCGAGCTGCATTTTTGCCCAAAATTTGGTAGAATGTAAGCAAAAAAATGCTATTTTTAAGCTTTTATATTTGTATGTACTTTTTTTTATGATTTACATGTAGCTCATTCGGTAAATGTCATAACATTTAAGGGACAATGCATTACTACTTATATTTATAGTGCTTGAATTGATTTTTATTCGGTGTCGTTTGTAAATATGTAAATCTATTTCTTTTAATTATAATTTTACATTAGCTGTCATTTTTATTATTTTCATTTGAGTAATCCTAGTAATTAGCAGTTTCGGGGGTTTTAGTTCTAAAAAAACTACTGAAAAAAGCTTATACGGACTTATACTTTTGGAAATATGTCAGGCTGAGACATACTGAAATTAACAAAAACAAAATGCCATTTTTTAAATTTAAGTATCAGGAACAGTGTAACCAAAACCTGCTTATTAAATTGGCTAAGTGAAGATGCTATAGCGTATATTTAAAACTAGAAAAAATCAAAAACACAAAAATAGCCAAAAACAAAATATTAGTTTTGAACTTAGAGTACCAAGGACAGTACAACTCAAACCTGTTTATTTAAATTGGCTAAGTGAAGACAGCACCATGATCTATCTTTAAAACTAAAAAAAAACAAAAAAAAATTAGCCAAAAACAAGATGTTAGTTTTTAACTTAGTGTACCGAGGACAGTGAAACTCAAACATGCTTATTTGAATTAGTTAAGTGAAGAGTTATTAAAACATTTATAATATATCTTTAAAACCAGAAAAAAGTCCAAAGCAAAAAATTAGCCAAATACCTATGGCACCAAACAGCTTAAAAAAGTATAGCCTTCCTCTGAACATTCATGATTGAATATGTGTGGGCCCGATGGGATTTTCTTGTGGGGGCCTCCTTATACTTAATATTTAAAATAAATCTGCATAGTAGTTAACGTACGTAAATTAGTTCACGTACGTAGTGCAAAATCCCTCTACCATAGGATTATCCAGATTAAATTCAATAAATTTGACATGAACTTTTACGGGTATCAGTTTTATGTATCATAGAGTATATATATTAAATAATAGTAAACACATTAACAAATCTCATACAGCAATGCGAACTCAAAATAAATATATTCTTAATTATTTGAATAATTCGTAATTTATCACCTATCGTCAAAAACAATTTGTTTTAAAATTTTAAAAAAATGTTCACTTTGTTGGTAACGCAGGGCCCAATGTGCACTGTGGTAGAAATCATTTTACCTTCAAGCACATTTAAGGACTCATACATTCAGGAGTTACTTTCCTATAGCTCTATAGTCCCTTCAAATCACAACGTATGGGTGTTAAAAGCATTCATAAAATCATCTAATCTAAAAGCACATATACCGATGGATTACTTTCCTAAAGCTGTAGGGCCCCTTCAAGTCACCACTTCTGGCTGTAATAAAGCGTGTGGCAGTAATAGAAACAGGTGTTAATAGGTAATCAAACAGTGCGTGGTAACGAACTGTAAGTAAGGAGCGATGCAGCTCATTTGTTGCCGAAACTCTAGAAAACGGATTTTGATACCAATAGATATATCAAAAAATTTAGATTTTAATGCTGATTTTAAATATACAAGTTTCATCAAGTTTAATCTTACCTATCAAAAGTTACGAGCCTAAGAAAGTTTGCCTTATTTTTGAGAAAAGGGGGAAACACCTCCTAAAAGTAATATAATCTTAATGAAAATCACACCATCAGATTCAGCGTATCAGAGAATCCTACTTTAGAGGTTTCAAGGTCCTATCTGCAAAAATATGGAATTTTGTATTTTTTGCCAGAAGAAAGATCACGCGTTTATTATTATTTTTTTAAGGTGATTGTATCCACCCAGTTGTCCTGGAATGTAGTGAGAGGGCTCATTCTAAAGGAAATTAAAAGTTATAGTTCTCTTTATAACGGGGGCCAAAATGGCCCCCTTCCGCGTTCATTTTTTACCCAAATTCACCAGTTCAAACTTTTTAGATAGCCATTCTGTTCAGCACAGTCGAAAAATATAATATCTATGTCTTTGAGGACGACTTAATCCCCCACAGTCCCGGAGGGGAGGGCTGCAAGTTATAAACTTTGCCCATTGTTTACATATAGTAATGGTTATTAGGAAGCATACAGACGTTTTCAGTGGGAACTTATTCTGGTGAGGGGTCGGGGGTTATATGGCAGGATGGGGGTTACGCATTAGGAAGTATACAGACGTTTTTAGGGGGAACTTTTTCTGGTGGGGGAGTCGGGAGAGGGTGAGGTGGTAGGACCTTTCCATGGGGGAAATGAATTTCCATGAATTGGGCACTGGTATTTCCAGCATTATTTAAAAAAAAACAATGAAAAATTAAATAAAAAAAGTTTTTTTTCAACTAAAAGTAAGGAACAACACTTAAAACGAACAGAAATTATTACGTTTATGAGAGGATTCGTTCCCTCCTCAGTACTTCGCCTTTTACGCTAAAGTGTTGTTAGTAATTTCTAAAGAGATATTTAATCTAACTAAACAGCCTTTGTGATTCACGGGTCATTCTTAAAGAATTGGAACAAAATTTGAACTTTAGCGTAAAGAGCGAGATATTGACAAGGGGGCGAACCCCCTGATATACGTAATAAAAATATACGAATAAAGAACTTTGTTACATTAGTTAATTCGTAAGTTACGTATATTTATTACTAATAAAAACGTTCGTAAATAAAATTAGAAGTTCTTGTGGCCTTTTTAAGTAACCGAAAAAATTAGGCAAATAGGCCCCCTTCCCCTCCCCCTTGTCCTCAAAATCGTCCAATCGAAATTTTGAGAAAGCCATATAGCCAAAAAATTAAAATTAATATGCAGATTTGGTTTTAATTATTCATGTACGGTGAGCCAAAATCAAAACCTACATTAATCTGAAAACGTTCAGAAATTAAATTTAAAAAACAAGTTTTCTTGAACTGAAAGTAAGGAGCGACATTAAAACTTAATACGAACAGAAGTTATTTCATATATGAAAGGGGCTGTCTCCTCCTCAACGCCCTTCTCTTTACGCTAAAGTTTGACTCTTGTTCACAACTCTACTTTTTGAAACAATAAAAAAAAACTTTAGCGTAAAGAGCAGGGCGTTCAGGAGGGGACAGTCCCTTTCATATACGGATTGATTTCTGTTTGTTTTAAGCTTTAATGTCACTCCTTACTTTCAGTTCAAAAATCTTGATTTTATTTAATTTTAATAAGGAGAGTCATTTTGTCAGCCAGTAGTAAAATATGAAGACGAAAAACAAGCAAACATTTCGGCAAGGATTCGGCAAAGACGCCAAGTCGTCCTTAGTGTTCATAAAAAAACAAAACTGTCATTTTTATTTTCAAATATCAGGGATTTATCTGCTGAACTTCTGTATTAATGCAGTCGTTCCCCCAGCTGTTGATGGGTCCTAGCAATGTCAGATTTGAAATTGAAAATGACAACTTTGATTCTGCTCTCGCCCTCCATATCTTCAAAAATCCTGAACCTTTAGTTTTTTTTTGAAAAAGCAACTTCAATATCTACTGTAAATGGACCACCGCAACCTTTTAAAGAGGCAATAGAGATAAAAAAAAATATGAACAGTTTTTATATGTAAAATATATAAAAAATGTATAATTATATTCTTAAGCCCAATTTACAAAAACTTAACATTAAGACTCAATCAATATTTTCGCCTAGTCTAATTTAAGGCATCCTGTCCTAATGAAAATCGAGGCTGCAGACAGGCAAAATCTATTGCAAGGCAAATAATTCTTGTCCAAACCAATTGGCGAATTCCTTTTCATTTATTTCTAGATGGTTTTTTGATTCAGTATCTTTTCTCCTCTTGTCAAGTTCATTTCAATTTTTTTTTTTATGAGCACTGAGGACGACTGCGGGGGTCCTTGTCGAAATATTTCGACAAATACCAATTGGCGAATTCCTTTTCATTTATTTCTAGATGTTTTTTTGATTCAGTATCTTTTCTCCTCTCGTCAAGTTCATTTCAAAATTTTAGATTTTTTTTTTTATGAGCACTGAGGACGACTTTGTGGAGGTCCTTGTCAAAATATTTGCTTGTTTTTCGTCTTCATATTTTGCTACTGGCTGACAAAATCCTCGTTTTCTCACCTATTTGATTTTCTTATTGTACCCTATATTGATTTATTGTACCCTTTCCTTTCTTGGTTTCATATGTCATGTATAGCCATTGTGGTCTTAGTATGTATTTAGGATTATCTTGCATAATTTAAGCATCAGAAGAAACTGATCAGTTTTCTTTAGTATATATTTACTTTTGCTTACTTAATTGTAGTTTTTGAAACCAAGAGTTTCAGTCGTTTGCGAGTGGCTCAATCAATTCGAGCTAGGACTTTTCCCATCTTCGTCCATACTTCTTGAAGCCACCATACTTATTTATTATGAAAAATAACATAAAAGAAACTCACATTGAAGTACCGTCATTAAAGCTAAATTCTTTTTAAAACAGTCCTAGCAACATTGCTTCAGCGAAGTTCAACCAGCAATTCATTTGAGTGAAATAAAAGTGCTTAAAAATAAGCTTTCAATGCTAATCTTGCCTTTTTGGCAGCTAGCCTCAAAGGTCATTTCGTAACAGGTTCAGTGGTTTTTTTTTACTGGTTTTGTAATTTAATTAATTAAATCGTTTTTAATTAGATTTGTGTATAAGGCATTCAGTGAGTACTCACCCAAATCGCTATATGAAGAAATATTAATATTTTGTTTGAGTTTAATTTCAATTGCTTATCAAATAGCCTGTTTTATGCCTAAATCATTGCTAACGAGGGATACTTTCTTATTTAATGGCTAGAGTAATCAAAAATATGGAAAAACAAAATACAAGTAGAACAATAGGGAAATTTGTTTCTAAAAGACGATATAATTAAAGCTTTAAATTCTAATAGTATTAATATTTCCTTGGATTCTGCTTTAAGCAGCCACTTTTATTTTGTTGTTTATAAATGTCCTAAGATCCATTTGTGAAAAATCTAAGGTTTCAAAAAAAAATCTTGATAATAATGATAAATATATATGTCATACTTTTTTAAGGTAATGTCTAATACAATACACAGTAGCGATCATTATATTTGGAAAGATCGTTGGATGATAATTTGAATGGTATTTTTATTTGTTAGCTTGTGAATTAATTGTAGTTTTCGGAAACTTACCGGCAAAACCCATGCTAGAAAAACCATATCCAGGATTTTGTTGGGTGGTGAGAGTACACAAAAAACGCATCAAAATTTCTTATATATTCATTTGGCTACGGTTTCACGAGTTGGGTTATTATTTTCTTTGGGGGGGGGGTCTGATCACATAGCCCCACCCCATTAGATACGGCCTTGGTTTAAACTCTATATTATAAAATATTAAAATATCAGACGTTCCCTTAAATTCAGGGTGTTGCAATTCAAGGTTGAAGCTGGGAGTGAAGCAAGAAGCCAATTTCCAGCTTCTAATTAGCAGTAGCTCTAACTTATACCTGGGCTAATTTGAATGAGTGGATGAGTCAAACAGGGGTTTTGCTAATCAGCGCTAGTTCAAACTTACTCTTAGGCTAATTTGAATCAGTGTTAATTCAAACTGGGGTTGAGTTAAATGTGGGTTGAATTGAACTTGGTTTTGAATGCGTTGATTGGGGATTGAGCTACGCACACATAGTATTTCTTCTCTGGTTTTACTAATATACAGGTATGTTATGAGACAAATTGATGTAAAAGTTGGTCTAATTGAAAAGAAATGTCATCTTGGACTCGTCGATTGTGCAATGGTCGCTATTGTGAAAATAAAAAAAAATCATAAAATCAATATAAAAAATTAGTAACTCAGACATGTTGAGGTGGGAAATGAGATTAGTAGCGGTTTTGTTTTGAATCAGGAGTTAAGTAGTTGCGTTCTATCCCCATTTACATGGATTATTTTGATGTACTTTGTCCTAAGGAACATGGCAAATATAATGGGAGAGGATGGAATCAAATGAGAAAGTATGCATGTCCGACACTTAAGTTATGGCAATGATATGAGTTTGAGTATCTTAGTTCAAAATGTTAGGAAAATGAACGATTTTTTTAAGGTTTTGGCCCAAAAATAGGCTTGAAAATTACCCGAAAAACACTCAGTTGCTTAGACTCTGGGTAATTGCAGGTGGAGAGGTGATGCTGGGTAACAATGAGATCGATCAGTGGATAGCTTCAATTACCTATTTTGTATTCTTAGTAAAGGGGAAGATGTTGGATGCAGTGAAGATGTGAAAAGTTAAAAGTTGCTAAAAATGTTAAAAGTTAAAAGTAGTTAAAAGTTTTTTTTTGCGTTATAATAGAGTTTAGACGAATTGGAAGACAAATCTACAAATTAAGATGTTGGAAGCTAACAAGATAACAATGGTCAAGTATGGTTTTGAAACGTGGGTAAAAATGAGAGAAAGGTTAAAATGACAAGAGCCCACTCCTCAGATGGCAGATCGCCAAATATCATCCTTTTCTGTCAGGTGTCTAGGGACAGACAAAAAAGTAGGTCATGACCAACTCGGGTTGGAGGATGTTGTAGGGGAGGATTTAAGGGAAATTTTTACTTCTAGGGAGGTGTCTTACAGAAGAAGGTATTAAACAGATCGGGATTTAGTTATTTTTTAATACAGTTTGTTAATTAATTAATTATTTTCAATAATAAATTAGCTTATCAATTATTTTCATTTATTATCTGCGTCCTTCACTTCATTTTAGTAAAAACAAATTTCAAAAACTACAAAAGGGTTAATATCTTTGAATTATTTACTTAAAATTTCACGCCCCTAATTTTTCCGAAGCCGGGGTAAGTGCCCCCTCTACCCCTCCCCCTCCTAAACCCAGTTCTGGATGCCATAAGAGATACGGGTGTTTAAAAAGCCATAAAAATCTCCATTGGATCGCAATTGCCAGTTTGAAAACCTTGCTATTAATCAAAAATAGATCCGACGGCCCTTTTTATCAGCCTCTATATTCCAGGCTATTTTTGAAGCAGATGATATCGCTATATACTGTCAGTTTCAAGGTGGACAGTACCCCTGTGGTGACATTTTTAAGCCAATAGAAGTAGATGAGGGATTTTGTTTCTCATTTAATGCTCGATCACTTGAAACCCAATTAAGGTAGGTACTTTACGACTAATTTTGTGATATGAAGTAAACCACTACTTTTCATTTGTGACTATTGGAATACCATAAGTTTCAAAAATATAATTTCGACTGTATCGAAAGTGGTTGTGTGGAATGTGGCCGTGGTTAAGAAGGGGCAGATTTAACTTAAAGACTTGCAGAACTTCAACACACAGCATCAACATTGATGCATAAAACATAAGGTTGCTTCTATCTCTTCCGCTAAAAATTTACTTATAGTGATGATTGGCTGCCCTTCTGTTCAGACAACCACTAGATAATCTTGCTTCTATTTCAGCTGCTTTTGATACAACGATACTGGTTTGAAATAGCGCTACTAGTTAGAGTGGCGAATCTTTCCTTGCACCAGAATTGCACCAGTTTGATCTGAACTGTTTAGGTAAAACCGGTGTGTATATCTGCCTACGAGTTCTGGACGGACTGCTTTCCATAATTCTTTGTTATAATTTCTATAATTTTGTTAGGTTATTAGAGTATTAGATTTTCATCATATTTAGGTATATTTCATTAGGTATTAAATTCATATCATTATATATCATTCATATTGGGCATAATTCATTTTCATGCTTAATATTTCCTCACTTCACTTCTTAAGTGGGGTCGCTTTAATATATAAGCATCTCCCCCCCCTAGATATAAGCATGCCTTATCGTGTATAACCCTGACTAGGCCTACATTAAAGAAAAATCTTCCTGGAAGACTATATTTCTCAAAACATTAGCGCTACTGTTACAATACAACAAAAAGGTAGCCTACTTACGTATAATACCAAACACAGTCGAATACCAAACACAGGGTCTCTCTTCACTTTGAATAACATATTATACACATTATTGATTAGGGTTCATGGACTTTGATCTCGTCTCGAAAGGGGTGCGTCGATCCCGGAAGTACTGCAATACCGGGCCAACGTGTGAAGGGAGCGGAGCAAGCCCTGACACCCCTCCGGTTTCCAAAAATCAGTTTAATATTCTGGGCCCATGTAGGGGCCGTATTAGATATTAAGCTGATAAGAACAGATACTACACTTTGATCTTAGCAAAAATGCCGAGAAGCGATAATTCAACAAGGAATGTCAAAGGAATTATAAGAATACAAGTAACAAAGTTTTTCATAAAATTTATTTCGGTTGCAATTCCCAAATAACATTCAATTAACTTATCACTTTGTCTTTAGATTTTTGTAAACAGTACGAAACATTTCCCATAATATCAAAGTTTATCTCAAAATTTTAATAGTAAACGGAAAATTTTCCAATCAAGACTTGGACAAAATTGTCACTCAAAAAGCCAAAATCAGAAAAGATAACACCTTAAACCAGAGATATATTCTCTTGGCCCTTTAGCTAACAATGATCGGAACCAAAATTGATGAATAACGTTAATTCACGGCAATTAAGGGGGTGGGGGACAGAGAAAAGTTTTTTTTCGAAATCCAGAGAGAACAATTCTCTTTTTTTTTTACTTTCTTTTACAAAAATACCCCAAAAACACCCTCATTTGCAATAAAAATTGTCAATACACCAGTCGACACCACTGGTATTGATCAAATGCGCCAATTCATGGAAACTAGGGGACAATGCCTGACCCAATGTGCTAATCTCCGATCTGTTTGTCCGACTCGTTAAAACGTAGGGCAATGCATTTAAACAAGTTTCTGATGGGTTTTTTTTTTTTTTTTTTTTTTTTTTTTTGTATTCCTTCCTCAAAATAGATTTGTAAACACAGCCCAAGGGGAATGGGAGAGGGGGCGAAAGAGTATTCTCCAGATTCCAGGCACTGGAATCTCGTTGTCTTTTCAATTTCTTTAACAAAAATACAAAGCAAAAAAAACAAGCCCTTTTTCAATGATAATACCACGAAGAGATTTTTTTTGAATCTAAGAGGAGGAATGCAGGAAAGAAATCTTGTAGAGAAAATTTCCTTCCTGATAAAGCCACTGGATTTCCATATATGCTACATGGTAACAATACAAGTTTTATTAAGATATTATTAAATTTGCTTCAAATATGGAAACAAAAGCTGAATTTTCAATTACCTAAGAAAGATGCACATGCACGAAACAGTGAGACTTTATCAGATAAATGATTGCTTACTTTATTGTATAAGTATTTGTTCTTTTAATTTGTCATTTACTTGAGTAATTCTATACAAAATGCGCTTTAATTTAATTATGGCGACTGGTCATTGATACCCCATCATTTGCTTTAATACAAGACTAAGAAAAACAAAATGTGTTTATTTAAGAGATGTTCTAATTTACTTGGTTTAAACATTGTCAATATGCATACTTTTTCCTTTGAATTCACAAAATTGCAACATAGTACGGGCTCAAAGGAAGAAACTTATTCAATGTTTGGACAGGGGTCCGTGCGAACCACTAGAGTCTGGAGGTAAGTGGTGCATTTTATGCCCATTGGGAATTTAGGGTTCGAAGGGAAGGGAAAGTTATATAAACTTTAGAAGTGACTCGTTAGGTTGAAATTAGACCTTTTAGTTCCTTTTTATGAGTCGAAAAAAAATGGATTTCAATTACACTTCCCCCAACTACCCCTCTTTTAACCAAACACAAATATTACAATAACGGCTCAAATTGTAAAGTTAGGTCTTTCAGGATAAGCTATGGTGGATCTTGAACTCGCCATTTTCATTTAATCTTAAAGTTACATTTGGTTTTTAAGCATTAAGAGCAAATCGCGAAACAGTGGGGGGTTAACCTGCACAATAGCCCTAAATATATATTTACAAGATCGTTAAACTATGCTAAACAAAATGGCTTTCTTAAAATTTTGATTAAAAATACATGGATAATTATGAGCTAAAGAGGAGGGCTGATTACACTCCAAACACTTTTGAGTCGTAAAAAGGCTACTACAGCTTCGAATTTCCAATCAAATTAGCTCCTTTAAAATATAATTGATACTATTAGCGATGATAGAGCAGCGCTGCCTATGATATTGCTTCTATCACCTTTTAATACTTTCATGTGTATCGTGTCTTTCCTTTGATTGTAACTCCCACTAAACGTTTCAACCCTTAACGTCATTAGTTACTATATTTGCAGATGTGGCATTAAAAGTACACACATAGTGTCTTCTGGCTAGGTCTGCCACAAATTACCCTGAAAGGTCTATCTTTATAATGTAAGCTGTTATTGTGATATTTGCGCGTGGTGAAAGACGGGTTGCTGGGAGGGGGGCTGGTTGAACTCAATCACTTTTGACTCTTAAAAGGGAACTAGAACTTTAAATTAAACCAAATGAGCCAATTTTAAAGTTTATACAACCATCTCTTCCATAAGAATTCTAAATCCCCCAGAGCATAGCTTAGAATCCTGACCCCCAGGTTCTAGTGACTTATTAACCGTAGAATTTGTATTAAAAGTATACACATAGTGGCTTCAGACGAGTTCAAGATCTGCCACAGCTTACTCTGAAAGGCCTAACTAAATAATCTAAGCCGTTATTGTGTTAGGAGCAAAGAAGGGTAGTCGGGGAAGGTCTGATTGAAATCCATCACTTTTGATTCTTAAAAAGGAATTAAAGATTCCAATTTCAACCAAATCAACGATCTGTAAAGTTTATATAACCAACCTTTTCATTCGAACCTTAAATGCCCCTGGGGGATAACATTTTTTGCTATATAGTTTTAACAAAAATTGGGCACTAACTTTTTTTTTACATTGTTGTGTTGTTGTTTTTTTTATTAGGACTACATCATTTTCTATTCCTCTATTTACTCTATGGGAGGGGAGGGGGAATTTTCCACGGGGGTATTTTCTGGGGGATGGGGGAATACCCCAATAATACTTTTTATAACTAAAAAGTTATTTTGGTTTTACCCCTATTTACTGAAAAGTTTTATGGCTGTCTTGTCCAAATTTTAAAATAAGATTGTGTCAGAATATTAACACTACCGATACCTGAAACTAATAGTCACTCCTAACTTACATTCCACAAATAAAATTTTTAGTTTTAAAAACTAAACAAAACATATATATATATATATATATATATATATATATATATATATATATATATATATATATATATATGTGTGTGAGTGTGTGTGTGTGTGCGTGTGCGTTATTGCTTGATTTTAGTACTGCTCTATCGGACCCCCCCCCCCAAAAAAAGGCCGAATGAAAAAACTGAACAAAACACAAAAAGTAAAAATTTCGACACACACACACACACACACACACACACACACACACACACACACACACACACACACACACACACACACACACACACACACACACACACACACACACACACACACACACACCACACACACACACACACACACACACACACACACACACACACACACACACACACACACACACACACACACACACACACACACACACACACACACACACACACACACACACACACACACACACACACACACACACACACACACACACACACACACACACACACACACACACACACACACACACACACACACACACACACACACACACACACACACACACACACACACACACACACACACACACACACACACACACACACACACACACACACACACACACACACACACACACACACACACACACACACACACACACACACACACACACACACACACACACACACACACACACACACACACACACACACACACACACACACACACACACACACACACACACACACACACACACACACACACACACACACACACACACACACACACACACACACACACACACACACACACACACACACACACACACACACACACACACACACACACACACACACACACACACACACACACACACACACACACACACACACACACACACACACACACACACACACACACACACACACACACACACACACACACACACACACACACACACACACACACACACACACACACACACACACACACACACACACACACACACACACACACACACACACACACACACACACACACACACACACACACACACACACACACACACACACACACACACACACACACACACACACACACACACACACACACACACACACACACACACACACACACACACACACACACACACACACACACACACACACACACACACACACACACACACACACACACACACACACACACACACACACACACACACACACACACACACACACACACACACACACACACACACACACACACACACACACACACACACACACACACACACACACACACACACACACACACACACACACACACACACACACACACACACACACACACACACACACACACACACACACACACACACACACACACACACACACACACACACACACTAAGGAACGACATTAAAACTTAACAGAAATGATTCCATATATGAAAGGGGCTTCCCCCTCCTTAACGCCCCGCTCTTTACGCTAAAATTTTCAATTGTTTTACAAAGTAGAACTGTGACAAAGAATCAAATTTTAGCATAAGGAGTGGGGGCGTTGATAAGGGGACAGTTCCTTCCATATACGGAATCCAGGAAGCAAGGTAACAAATTACCTAAAGCCCATTAAACTAGGTAAAGTGCTTGCACTGAAAATTGAATAGACTTTTAAATTGTTATTTGAGATCCGATGACAGGTTATGGTTATAAAGCGACAAGACCGGAAAGATAAAAAACGAAGTTTGTTTCCTTGTGTTAAAGTTTGTTTCAAATATGCAATAATATGTATCTCCCCGGGTATTTCGGAGAACAGATCGTACGTCATGCATCAAGAAAATAATAGACATTATGGTGGCATTTTGGTTTTGGCTAAAGCATCTGCTATTGAAAGCTATGAGAGAATTAATAGTAAATCTGAAAACTTACTTTGGTTTTATATTTTTTTAAACATGGGAAGCAATTAATTTTGGGTTTACTTCAAGCAATTTAATGTCAATTGCATTTTAATGTCAAAATATCCCAGCTCTCATTGAACCGTTAGATAAATACATAAGGTAATTAGTTCTGAAGGAGTGACGGACAGACACACCGTCACATTAAAGAGAGAGAGAGAGAGCGAGAGGAAGAGAGAGAGAAAAAAACACACAAACACAAAGAAAGTCCTCACACTAAGTTTTGTTTAGCACATTCAAGAAAGCTAATTACTATTATTAAACGGCCCGTGTGTTTCCGGTTACAAAACACGAATTTTAGATAATCTTGAAAGAGCTCGAAATTCTACAGTGGTGCCAAACTGAATCAAGTAAGGATTGATAGGATTTTCTTGAGTAAGGGCTGATAGGACTATCTTTTTCAAAAAAGAGGCATAGAGATCTTAGGGTTTGAGGCGTAAGCCACTAGAAATTTTCTTCCCCATATATTTATTTGTTCTTTTTTAATCCTTGTTACTTCGTGGTATTGTACAGCAAATTGGAAAAAATCCCCTAAATCTGGGAACTCAGCCTCTATGCCGGTATAAGAATTAAAATACCCCATCAACATGCACTCCAGATCTCTCTAACTTTTCTGTATTAACGATAATTCTTCTTCTTTAATTTCCGAAGTATTTTCTCGATTATATGAACTATTCTGTGGAGGTAAATTAATTGCTTGAAGTAAACCCAAAATTAATTGCTTCCCACGTTTAAAAAAAATATAAAACCAAAGCAAGTTTTCAGATTTACTATTAATTCTCTCATAGCTTTCAATAGCAGATGCTTTAGCCAAAACCAAAATGCCACCATAATGTCTATTATTTTCTTGATGCATTACGCATGATCTGTTCTCCGAAATACCCGGGGAGATACATATTATTGCATATTTGAAACAAACTTCAATACAAGGAAACAAACTTCGTTTTTTAACTTTCCGGTCTTGTCGCTTTATAACCATAACCTGTCATCGGATCTCAAATAACAATTTAAAAGTCTATTCAATTTTCAGTGCAAGCACTTTACCTAATTTAATGAGCTTTAGGTAATTTGTTATCCTGCATCCTGGATTCCGTATATGGAAGGAACTGTCCCCTTATAAACGCCCCCACTCCTTATGCTAAAATCTGACTCTTTGTTACAGTTCTACTTTGTAAAACAATTGAAAATTTTAGCGTAAAGAGCGGGGCGTTAAGGAGGGGAAAGCCCCTTTCATATATGGAATCATATCTGTTCGTTTTAAGTTTCAATGTCGTTCCTTACTTTCTGTGGAAAAAAAACTTTTTTAATTTAATTTCTGGACGCATTTGAATTAACGCAAGTTTTAATTTTTGCTCATTGTTCATGAATAATTAAAACAAAATTTGCATATTATTGTTTTGCTAAATTGTTTTTTTTTTTAATTTTTGATCGGACGATTTTGATCAAAGAGGGGCGGGGGAGATGGCCTAGTTTCCCTCCAAATTTTTTGGCTGCTAAAAAAGTATCCAAAAATGATTTTTTTTAAAATAATACAGGAAAATCCAGCGCCCCCTTCATGGAAATACTCTTACCCGTGATACATCCGAGGAAAGATCCTCCCACACATCCCCATCCCCCCGACCATAAAACGTCTTATGCGTAAAATTTTAGATTTCACGCGTTTTATACTTTAAACGTCATTTTGTGTTGGAGAAACATTTTTTGGAGGAGGGGGAGGGGATTAATCCCCTAATCCTGACTCCTGGATTCGGTCTTGCTATCATAGATAGCCTATATTTTCTTATGTGCATCCCAAAATGACCAGTAAATTCAAGAAAAAATTTCCAGAGAGTTCAAGAGATCCAATCAAATAAAATAAATGAGATAATCCAATGAAATAAAAGCTGCGGGCATGAAGCCATAGCTAATTGTATATAGTAGGAGAAAAATAAGTTTTGACCTAGAAAAAATTGGTACAGAAATGGTTTCTTCACCATCCGGACCGGAAAAAAATGCTTAGCAACATATCAAAAATCTAAATCTCTAGCTCGATGCGAAATTGCTTTTTTTTAATGTTTTCTTATTTATTTTCTCAAAAACCGGGAAAAAAGATTAAAAACGTAAACTATAATGTTTTACACATCTTTTTAGATCAACTTTTGGCTCTGAATTCATTTCTGATACTCATTTCGTTACCTGACCAAAAAAAAATATTTATCAGCAAAAAAAAGGGGGGGGGGAAACTGTGTCTTTGGGGAAAAAAAACTCTTACCAGCGTTGTAGTCTATTTGGCTATGTAAACAAAAGGCTTAGAAAAAAAAAGACTAAACAACAATAAACAGGAATGACGAAACACCTCAGCGCCAAACACCATGAGACAAGGTAGGTTCTAACTTAATGTGTTCAGAGAAAAGCTTTTATCTTATTTTTCAAATATATAAAAATTGCACATCATCAAAATATAGAAACTAGATTTTTCATCATCACAGTTAACTGTTATTCTTCTTCACTAAGTTCTTCTTCTTGAAACTTCGAATTGTTGCACAAGCTTCTCTTACAGGTACGGCAGGCTATAGTACACTTAAGTCCGTTTTTCTTACAGGTACACTTTTCACTATCAGAGCCGTCAATACGACACGAGCATTTGATAATTTTCAGCAGCTGAGACGGAGCGGCAGGGAGATCTGTTTTTATTGGCGCAAAAACTTCGTTATCCTGCAGTTTCCATCCCAGGCGTAAAGGGTCTACTGGGTTCCCGAGCCAGATTTGAACTTGGCAGTAGACACGTAGCGAGTGGTACTTCGCTGCTGCCTGAGTCGGTGGCAGTTCTTGTGGATGCACGAAAGTGGTGGCAGTGCTCACTTTTCTGTGAAAGATTAGCTTTCTGGCAGTGTCCAGGTTCGAAACATCAGGGCAACCGTACAGTATCAACAATGCTCGTTCTCCTGCTGCCACAATATCGTCAAGCGATGCGAGCTTGTCGCCAAATATAGCAGCGCTGTTCCTGAAACTCTTGTTGGAAAGTAGCAGCTGAACGGCTTTGCCCTTTCCTATTCCGTAAAGGTGAGAGGTTGTGTCACAACCCAGCACGGCATGACAGAACGGTATCAGATTGCTGACATCTGTTCCTAGCTTCTGCTTCATCTCACTAATATCCCAAGCTGAACTAGTACCGCCAAACTTAGCTTCAGGTGAGAAATATAAACGCCCGGAACGCGAATCTGATCGACTGATCAGAAGAACCAAGATGTCAGTATCATCAGCAACCACGAATGTGTCTGTAAGACTAGCAGCTTCTACGGCTTTTTCTACAATCAGAACGTCGGCGTCTCCTTCCGAGTGGAAAATTCGGAAACCAACGGCTTCCAAATGGTTGCCAAGCAGCTTCAGGAATCGTCCTTTGTTTGTCTTACATGAAAGAAACTCTTCTTTCTTCATGCAGAGGGTCATCTCTTCGGTGAAAAAGACTTGGCGGCCAACCATCCTTGCTCGACATAAATGGGTAGCATCTTTGATTGCTGGACCACCTTCATATCCGTCAAACACAACGATCGCACTAGGGTACCTTGCTTGTACGTAATGGACGTATGAAGCAAAGATGACCTTGAATGTTGACCCTACCTTCCATGGAACTCGATGTAGAAGAGAACCACCATCCAAGACGATGTTACACGCAGAAGCAGGTCTTGAGGGTGACTGAGTCTCAATCCCGCAAGCCAGAAAGATCGCTTTTGCAAGCTCTGGCTTATTTGCTTTTCTCATAAGGCCATCGCTTTCGAAAAGAGAAGGAGGAATCGTACAAAGTTCGTACTTGAAGTATTCTTCTCGGAGGTCAGTTCGTTGGGCTACTATTATAAACCGCTGGAAAAGGAGCGCCGGATCTATGTGCGCTACCACAGAGGACCCCGCCTTTTTGGTATTCATTTGGGTCACTTGGTCTTTTTTCTTGAAGACTTGCTCCTTCAAGGTTTGTCCCGTCATCTTACTTAGAATCAACTTTCCAGCCAAATCGGCCTCGTCAACATTAACATCTTGGGAAGAAGTTATGCCGTTGGCAATGTTTCTAAGCTGATTGTCACCTCTGAACGGAGAAGATTCTCCGAAGTATCCGACGAGCTTCTGGGTATCGTCGAAGTCACGCTCCTTTCTACTGGAACTCATGTCGCGGTGCTGCTTACTTGTCGAGTAACCAATTTTTGATATCACTTTTGATAATCTTTGCTGCTGCTCTAATAAGCTTGATTTTCTCACTCTCTTCGTTATCGGTTTTGTCCAAGTAATAAAAATTCTGGAGTATCGCTGATGCTTTTTCTTTGAATGTCACCACGTCAGCCTTACCGTCAACAGTTGCAAATACTAGCTGGTCACTGAAATATTCCAGAAGCTTGCTCTTCAAGTACTTGTTACAGTACGGTTCAAGGTCTGTCCCACTCAAAAGCTCTCCCATTTTAACAACAAGTTCACTGACTGTATACAGTTCTTCGTCATTTTCTTCGAAAAAAGTAGCCAGCTTCAAAAACGCCTGATATCTTTCATCGTGACCTGGCCTCCCCCTTTTTGGATATTTTTTATCTGGCTCAGTATCTTCAAGTATTCCAAAAAGTTCTTGCGTCGCAAATCTGGCTGGAAGACTCTTATTTAATCGAAACATAGAAGAACAGGCTGCGTGATAAATGGCGTCAACTGCGTGCAGGTCTGACACTGCACATATTCGGCGGAAAAGGTTATTTGACCAATCATCATCACGGCTTTTGCACACTGCCTTCATACTCTCTTCAAAGTCTTTAGTCCGAACCTTGTACCACTCGTGTCCTTTTCTGTGGGTAGTGTGGAGATTTATCCTTGTAGTGCAGAAAAAGCAACACTCTTGGAAGTTGAAACTTGGAGTCCGTGATCGGAGTACCACTTTTTCTGCTTCCGTCTTTTCTTGCAAGGTTCGTCGTCTCTCATTCTAAATTTTCGACGGATATATTTTGTTTGTGAAAGTCTTTCTGCAAGCAACATGGACTTGGTTCCCTGCCTCGACAGAGATGCTGGTACCTCTCGTTTTGCTAGCTTCATTGATCACCGTACAGCTCTTTTTTCTGCCAGTACCGACGATTCTGAGGTGTCTATTGAACGTTCACAAAGGGGACATAAAACTGCAGTCTCAGCCATCTAAAAAAGAGAACTGGGAATAAGTGAGCTGTCGGTGAATGTTACAACGAAAACCCTCATTCTGAACCGAAAAATTCGTGCTCCTCTTCGAAAAATACCCCGTGATCGTGTGTCGCTTGATTTTTTTTTTTTTTTTTTTTTTTTTTTTTACTTAATACAAAAACAAAAACAAAACATAAAAAAGAATTAAATGATTAAATGTGATGTTTCTGTCTAATAAAAGAGCACAAAAAAAATCGTTTCTTAAAAGGGAAACCATCAATAAACTACTTTTCTTTTCACGGTTCCTCATTCTCGGATTCTGGAAATATCTAAAAAATAGGCGCAAAAAACGTGAAAAAAAGGGAATTTCGCAACGGGATGGAGATTTAGATTTTTGATATGTTGTAGAGCTCTCTTTTCTGAACCTGCATGCTGGGCGCAAGTGACCTGCATGAGAGGAAGACAGATCTTCCTCTCGTGCAGGTATCTGTCTTCCTCTCGTGCAGGTCACTTATAAAGGTTAGATTTTGCTGTTTTTTTTTTTTGTTTTTTTTTTTTTCTTTGTTTTCTTTGAGCACTGAGGACGACTTGGCGGAGGTCCTTGTCGAAATATTTGCTTGTTTTTCAATATTTAGCTACTGGCTGATAAAATCCTCGTTTTTTCACCTATTTGTTTTTTCTCTTTTCATTTTTTGTTCTCATATGTCATGCATAGCCAGTATGGTCTCAGAACGTAATTACAAAATTAAATGTGTAAGAGTTGCATAATTAAAAAGTTGAGATATTTGACAGTGTGAATGTATTGTGATGTTGAAATTAAGAATTAGAAGTGTTATAGATGCGAAAATATAAAAATTGTTGAGATTGCTGAAATTTGAATGGTCTGATTTGTCAAACTATATAAATTAAGTATATGAAATATACTTAATTTATATCAAAAGAATCACATTTTAATGCTGATTTTAAATATATAAGTTTCATCAAGCTTAGTCTTACTTATCAAAAGTTACGAGCCTGACAAATTTGCCTCATTTTAGAAAATAGGGGTAAACACCCCATAAAAGTCATGGAATTTTAACGAATCTTATAGAATCTTAACATCATCGGATTTAGCGTATCAGAGAACCCTACAGTAGAAGTTTCAAGCTCCTGTATGTAAAAATGTGGAATTTTGTATTTTTTGTCACAGGACAGATCACGGATGCGTGTTTATTTGTTTTTTTTTTTTCTTTCTAGGAGTGATCGTATCAACCCAGTGGTCCTATACTGTTGCAAGAGGGCTCATTCTAACGGAAATTAAAAGTTGTAGTGCCCTATTTAAATGATCAAAAAATTGGAGGGTACTTAGGCCCCCTCCCACGCTCATTTTTTTACCAAAGTCACCTCATCAAAATAGCCATTTTATTCAGCATAGTCAAAAAACCTAAAAAAGTATGTCTTTAGGGAAGACTTACTCCCCCACAGTCCCCGTGGAAGGGGCTGTAAGTTAAAAACTTTGACTACATATAGTAATGGTTATTGGGAAGTGTACATACACTTTCAGAGGTATTTTTTCGGTTGGGGGGTTGAGGGGAGGGGGCTCTATGGGGGGAAATTTCCATGGAGGAATGTGTCATGGGGGAGGATAATTTCCATGAAGGGATTGCAGGATTTGTTTACCCTTTTTTTAAAGAGCAATGAAAAAATAAATATGAAAAAGTTTCTTCAACTGAAAGTAAGGAGCAGCATTAAAACTTTAAACAAGCAGAAATCATTACGCATATGAGGGGTTCACCTCCTCCTAATACCTCGCTCTTTACGCTAAAGTAATTTTATTAATTTTAACTATTTATTCTACTGCCTTTGTGATTCAGGGGTCATTCTTAAGGAATGGGGACAAAATTTAAGCTTTAGTATAAAGAGCAAGGTATTGACGAGGGGGCGAACCCCTCATACACGTGATTAAAACATACGAATTTAGAAGTTCGCTATGTAAGTTAATTCGTAAGTTACGTATATTTTTACTAATAAAATGTTCGTAAAATTAAAAGTTCTAGTTGCCTTTTTAAGTAGCCAAAAAATTGGTGGGTAACTAGGCCTATTCCCCCGCTCCTTTTTTTTTCTCAAAATCGTCCGATCAAAACTATGAGAAAGCTATTTAGCCAAAAAAATAAATTAATATCCAAATTTCTTTTTAATTATTCATGTGCGGAGAGCCAAAACCAAAACATGCATTAATTCAAAAACGTTCAAAAATTATATAAAAAGACAAGTTTTTTGTAACTGAAAGTAAGCAGCGACATTAAAACTTAAAACGAATAGAAATTACTCCGTGTATGAAAGGGGCTGTTGCCTCCTCAGCGCCCCGCTCTTTACGCTAAAGTTTTTTACTGTTTTAAAAAGTAGAGTTGAGAGAAAGAGTCAAACTTTAGCGTAAGGAGCGGGGCACTGAGGAGAGAACAGCCCCTTTCATATACGGAGTAATTTTGTTCGTTTTAAGTTTTAATGTCGCTCCTTACTTTCAGTTAGAAAAATCTTGTTTTTTATTTATTTAAGTAACTTTCAAAGAGTGATGTTTGTTTGTTGTCAAAGAAAGAAAGAAAAAGAAGTGTGAAATGAATAGAAGTGGGAAAATGTGTAATTTGTTAATATTTTTGGATTGAAATGGCTGCAAGGTGCGGAGTTTTGAAGTTTAGGTCTAAGAATTATTGCATCCTGAAAAAAGCTACCATTCATGAAAATTTGAAGGATTCGTGCTATCGGATTGTGGAAAATTCAAGTCTTGGAAGTGATTAACTTGTATTGTGTCAAGATTCTTAAGAGTTAATTTGTCGAGCTTTCAAATCTTGAAATTAATGTCTAAGAAATGTGGAATTAGGAAAAAGTTGAGACTTCGTAAAATGTGAATGTAATAATCTATCAAAGTAAAAAATTAAAATTGTAAGGAGTGTGAAAATATGGCATTTTTTAAAGATTCTTGAAATGTATATTCACTGAGTTGTCAAACTATGAAAATGAAATCCAAAAGCTGGAGAATTTTGAAAAAAAAACTTTGAAACTCCTGAAAGCGGAAAACTTTTTGCTGTTCAAATATATACAGTATAAGGAAGAAAATATATAATATCTTATAATTCTCGGAATGTAAGGGCTTCCAGGTATCAAAGTGTGTAATTAAATTTATGGCTTCAAAACAGCAAAATTTTGAGAAGAAAACTGATATTCTTGAAATATGAAGGCTTTGAGATGCCTGACTATGAAAATATATTCGAACAATGGTGGGATTTAAAAAAAAAGATTTGACATTCTTACACTTGGAAGGCTTTTTTTGTCCAAATATAGAAATTAAAAGTGTGAAAATATGATATATTGTAGATATTCTTGAATTTTTGAAGGGCTTGAATTATTGCAGTGAATGTGAGTCAAGTACAGTGGAAGTGTTAAATGTAGAATAGCCAAGAGTCAGTGTGTTTTTTTTCACAATTGGAAAAAGTTTAAGAAAAAAACAGGAAGGTAAGTTTCTAAACCAAGATTATAAAATGGGAAGCTACAGTGAAAACGGTGGTTAAGTATGGTTCTGAAGTGTGGGTACTCCGAAAACGCAGAGGAGGATTTGCTAGATGTGAGATGACTAGCACACCTTTTGCGGATGAAGGACAACAACTTGCCGAAGAATATCCTTGTCAAGCAAATGTCTAGGGCGAAAAGAAAGTAGATCGTTACCAAATGGGATGGAAGGATGTCTTAAGGAAGGATTGAAGAGAGATCGGAACTTCTTTGGAAGGTGTACTGAGGAAGGCTGTGACTAGATTGGGATTGAAGAGGAGTGTGCGTAGATGTGTTGGCCTCAGATGACCTGACGCTGCAATGAGTTTTCAGTGGTATTACTAGTAGTTTGAGTGGTCAAATCATGAAAAAATAAATCTATGAAATTTAGAGTTTCCAAAAGTCTCGAGATTGCTGAATATGTTGTATTTCTCAAAAATTAAAATAAAAATCTCAGATGCATGCACATGTAAAAATTATTAACATTATGTCGTCGAAATCGTTTTTGAATTGTTGTAATCCCTTGTTAAATTATCTACAAATATTTTCACAATTACTAGTTTTATGCTCTTTACGCAATTTAATGTCTTTTCATACTGGATTCGATTCAAAGATGTCTGATTATTAAAGCAAGTCCAATTTCTAACAGCAGTTTCTACTAAGCTTCAAACTTTAGGTTTTCTTTTTTTAGGTTTTGAAATTGTTGTAATCCCCTCTTAAAATAAAGAATCATCCTTTGTAATAATTCAAATTTTCATTTTTTGGGCCTTCCTACTGACATTATATAACTGATTGCGTTCAAGTATATATATATATATATATATATATATATATATATATATATATATATATATATATATATATATATATATATATATATATATATATATATATATGTATATGGCCATAACTTGTTTTTTTATTCAATTTCTGATCGCTTTTTAAATGATGCTGGATATTCCAGAACCCTCCTCATGGAAAATTCCCTCCCCCCATGAAACATTCCTCCATGGAAAGATCCTCCTACGTAACCTTATCTCCCCCCCCCCCCGATTTCCCACCAGAAAAAATCCCCCAAAACGGCTTTACACTTCCCAATAAGGAACACTATATTTAAGCAATGGGAAAAGTTCACAGCTTGCAGCCCTCCCTCCAGGGACTGGGGGGATTAAGTCATCCTCAAAGACATAGTATTAGAGTTTTCAGATACGCTGAGCAAAATGGCTATCTCAAAATTTTGATCGGGTGACTTTTGGAAAAACGTGAGCGTCGGAGGAGGCCTAGTTGCCCTCCAATTTTTGTGGCCACTTAAAAAGGGCACAACTTTTAATTTCCATTCGAATGAGCCCTCTTGCAATTTTGTAGGACCACTTAGTCGATACGATCACCCCTGGGAAGAAAAAAACACAAAAATAAAAAACAAACAAAAAAAACGCATTCGTGATCTTTCTTCTGCAAAAATACAAATTTCCACATTTTGGCAGATAGGAGCTTGAAACCTCTACAGTAAGGCTCTATTACATACTGAATGTCATTATGTAATTTTTATTAAGATTCTATGAGTTTATGGCATTTTCCTCCTATTTTCAACAATAGGGCAAATTTTCTCAGGCTCGTAACTTTTGATGGGAGTCAGCATACAAATACAATTTTTTTGAAGTATCTATTGGTATCAAAATTCTGTTTTTTAGAGTTTTGGTTACTAGCCTATTTAAAGCTATTGTTTAAACATGTGATCCCTGTAATGAATTTGTCATTTTCAAGTAAAGTAATAGCTTTTTGGAATTCCAATAACTGTGTAGGGTACATATATGTTGCCCGGTCAACTTTGTCTGTTGAATAGTTTGTATGATCATGTGTCCCGAAGAGATTAGATCCAACAAGCTAGGTATAACTTTTTTTAAATGGTCAACTGCCTCATGCTCACTGCCTAAAATGCTTTCACCACCTTTTTTTTATTGGTTATCTGAACTCCTTCATGAACTGCAATATGAGATAGAGTACTTATTGTTTTAACTTTATTTATTTTCTCATTTCCTATTTTCCATTTATTCTATGGTGAATTATGTTTATGAAACTCATTTTGATGATAGTTTTCTCCTGCCTCTCTAAGAACAAGGGTTAGCCAGTTTTTAAAACTTTCAAATTTTTATATGTTGGGTGATGGTCTTTATATGGGCGTTGCATCTTTAGCTTGTTCCGTCTATGTTTATTTCATTTATACTTTCTAACAGGCTTCCAGTGACCCATAAATTATGAGAGAAATCTCTATTCTTCCTTAATACCTAGTGATCCAATCGATACAAACTTTGTTTAAATTTGTTATAAAACAAAGCAGTTGACAATTGATGGAATGTCGTTTTTGGTCAATTTAGGCTACGAAATGCCAGTTGTCTGAATACAGCCAAAATGTTACCGGCTGACGGTTTTGAAATAAGTAATGATATTAAGACTATCTAATCACCCTGCATAACCATCCAACTACCTGGAATTTTCTTCCATAATGAGAGACATCTAATGTTTCAGATAATATTTTTCAGCTAAATCAGGTAATAAATAAAGCAACTCTTTCTGAACAAAAGCAAGCAAACAATAAAAATCTTTCGGTAGTAAAGGAGAGCCCTCATCAAAAGTGATGACAGTGTTAAATTAACTTGTGATGATATAAAATACATTGTGTTAACATGTTATTCATTATATCATTATATTATATCATTGCTATGAAGAGCAACAATACGATATGGATGCTTTAATCGAACATTAACTTTATCTGTTTCCAAGTGTCAAATATGAAAGCAGTTTGCTATTATATTGTAAAATTAGAAGGTTTTTACCCTGTTACCTACTAAATATTGATAAGGTTTTTTAATAGCTAGATAATGATGACATCACTATCTTCAGAAAACAGTGAGGTTACACCCCGCAACGGTGCACGTTTAACGCTAAATTTTCATTATTAAAGCGGAAATCCCCACCCTAATATTATATTATACTATGTAAATTAAATAGACAGTGGCTTGTTTAACAGTTAGAGATTAACGGAAGATAACATTTTTTTTTTCTTTGGAACTAGCCTCTCGTTAGCCTTTTGAACTGTCAATACATCTTAAATCCCTTATGTATATTTGCCCAGATTGCTTAGGAATTTCTTCCTTTAGTTCTGCAAAAATTTGCTAATGGGTTCTTTCGGGAATGTCAGCCGACATTGAGACTCCCAAAATGTCATCTATGGTATTGAATATCCTCAATGTGAAGAAATACGTTTGATATTATTTATTTTGCTTATGCAGTTCCTATTAAGGTGATGGGGCGAACAGGCAATCTTTAGTATAAAGTGGAGGGGCTTAAGGGTGGGCAGTCACTCAAATAAAGAGTAATTCCTGTTCGCCTTAAGATTTAATGTCACTCTTTATTTCGTTTTGGAAAAGATATTCGCTTTTTTTTATATCATACGCTAAACACGAGATTATTATCAACCTATACACATCTTGGAAGGACTTTTTTTCAGTTAGGGCTGGGAGGTAACTTCCTAAAAATTTTAAAAACATGCAAATTAAGCAATTATTCTATAAAATTATGAATGAACTTAAAAAGTATTGAAAGGATTAATTAAAATCTTGCATTTTGTTTGTTATTCGGGGTTGGGTATTACTTCTTAATAACCCCCAATACATGAAAATTTGGCACACTATATATGGAATTACGATCAACATAAAAAAAAATCTGGGAAGAACTCATTAGAAACTAGAGTTTTTTGCAATTGGATGCTTGGGAGATTACTTCTTACAATCGTCAATGCCTAAAAATTCAGTACGCTATAAACAAAATTATGAATAAATTAAATCGGTGCGCCAACCCTATGTAAGTTAGTCTAATTTAAACTAAACATAATACAAAATGTTAACTAAACCCCATCGAACTTTTAACCTATTTACCTCTTTTTTCTCTTTTTGTCCCATTTACTTTCAACCCATAGTAGACGGGATTCTACAAGACGGGATACAAATCTTGGAAGGACTTTTTTAAAGAAATGCCATTTTTTCAGTTAGGGGTGGAAGGTAACTTCCTAAAAATCTAAGAAAAAACATACAAATTAAGCAATTTATCTATAAAATTATGAATGAACTTAAAAAGTATTCAAAGGATTAATTAAAATCTTGCATTTTGTTTGTTATTGGGGTTGGATATTACTTCTTAATAACCCCCAATACATGAACATTTGGCACACTATATACGGAATTACGATCAACTTAAAAAAATCTGGGAAGAACTCATTAGAAACTAGAATTTTTTGCAATTGGGTGCTTGGGAGATTACTTCCTACAATCGTCAATGCCTAAAAATTCAGTACGCTATAAAAAAAAATTATGAATAAATTGAATCGGTGCGCCAACCCTATGTAAGTTAGTCCAGTTTAAACTAAATCTAATACAAAATGTTAACTAAACCCCATCGAACTTTTAACCTATTTACCTCTTTTTTTCTCTTTTTGTCCCATTTACTTTCAACCCATAGTAGACGGGGTTCCCGTGGTATTCAGCTTCTTTTGAGAAAATAACCCATTTCTGTTGTTAAAAAATTTCAAATGTTTTTGTCTTCATGACAAATTTGAGCTAATTTGGTAACCGGTTTCCATAATCAGTGATTTATGCAATTAGACCTGACAAAACCTGATTAGAAACGATTGACATAATTAGGTAATAATCAAATGTGGTCGAGTAAGCCGCAATTTTTCCATTTTTAATACTGAAACAGTATGAATCGCCTTAAAGGAATATGATTATCAATTAATTTTCTTACCTCGGTAAAAACTCGGTAATGATATTTTAATTAGCCACATATCAAAAGGGGTTATCGGGGTTAAAAAAGAACGCTTAAATTCTCAAGACCTCTTATTAATGTCATAGATGATGGTATAATTAGATTGTTTCATGCATGAGATAACTATTTACACTAAAATATAAAAAAAAATCGATAACTTAAAATATTAAAAAGAGGATATGTTTTAGGGGAAATCAGTATTTAATATTTAGTTTAAAAATAATGTTAAAACTTAGTGAACTAAAATTAAAAAAAGTACTATTAAATTTTATTAGGCATAAAAACATGTTGGGTACTTGTCTATTATGTAATACACACTCAAAACTTATATTGTGAAGATGAGACAATACCCACTTTTCACACTGCGTACATCAGATCATTACTTCGGCTCGTTGGAACTACATTATAACTATATTTAAATTAAATATTTAGTTGATATTTTGGTTAGGTTAGATCACATATTTAATAGCATGCGGTCTGGGCGGTCCCCCTTCCATAATTCTTTGTGGTAATTTCATAATTTTGTTACTAAAGTATTGTATTTTCACCATATTTTGTTTTATTTTATCAGCATTAACCAAACTACATTTTTCGAGTATGTACTATATAATAGACAAGTACCACGTGTTGTCGTATAATTAACAAGTAAAAAAAAAAGAACAAGTTGTATTAAAATTTTATAAACAAAAAACCCACATTGCATTGAAATTCAATCAGCAAAAATATAACCAGGATTAAAATTAGGTGGCAAAAAAAATACTTGTATTAAAACTTAGTGAACCAAAATAAGAGCACTGTATCGAATTTTCGTAGCCACGACAAAATCTATAAAACTCAGAGAACAATAAATGTTGTATATAGCATAGTTCAAACTAAAATATGAATTAAAATTTAGTGATAAGATTCAGAACAAGATTATTCAAATTTATTTTGCTGGAAAAACTTGTCTTAAAATTTAATTCTACAAAACAAGACTTTTTAAACTCAGTGGAAAAGAAAAAAGAGTTAAGAAACTTACGTTTTTAAAATTCAGATTAAGAAGTTTCTTTGCAAAAATTTTAGTTACAAAAGAATAGTTAGAGTTCTTTTTTATTCTGGAAAAAAAAAACCCATCAAAGCTAGTGCATAAAAATTTTACACTAAGATTCCCAACCATTTTTTTTTGCAAAATTTGTAGTTTCAAAAAAGATTTGTAGTTGAAAATTTCTTTCTTAAGGCGAAATAATTTTTTTTCAGTTAAACAGGGTCGAACAAAGTAAAACATAGTCATCACATTTCAATGCTCTGTAAAGTTTGATTACAAAATTAAATGTGTAAGAGTTGCATATTTAAAAAGTTGAGATAATTGAGAGTGTGAATGCATTGTGATGTTGAAATTAAGAATTAAAAGTGTTATAGATGCGAAAATATGAAAATTGTTGAGATTGCTGAAATTTGAATGGTCTGATTTGTCAAACTATATAAATTAAGTATATGAAATATGAAATTTTAAAATATCAAACAATTCGTGGTAACGAACAGTAGTAAGGATCGACCTGGGTCAATAGTAACCGAAACTTTAAAAAACGAAATTTTAATATCAATAGTTACATCAAAAGAATCGCATTTTAATGCTAATTTTAAATATATAAGTTTCATCAAGCTTAGTCTTACCTATCAAAATTTATGAGCCTGACAAATTTGCCTAATTTTAGAAAATAGGGGTAAACACCCTCTAAAAGTCATAGAATCTTAACACCCAGACACAAATTCATAGTGTGTAACATTAATTTAATCGAATGTTTCTATTTCTTTCATGAAATCATAAAAAGGTCATGATCCCAAGATAATAGGATAAGGTTAGGTTTACTCCTTTTTGAACTGATTTGGAAAAGATTATATTCAAAACACTAAATAAAGATTTGACAATTAAATATGATATCACTTGTAGCAGAAAAATATGACACATTTTGTGACACATTATGGAATCTGTGATGATGCAAAAAGCTCATTTTTGGAAAAAATATGACACACTCCTTAAAAAAAAATTTGGCAGCCCTGGTTGGAAAACTACATTATAGCTATATTTAAATTAAATATTTAGTTGAAATTTTGGTTAGGTTAGATCACATGTTTTATAGCATGCGGTCTGGGTGGTCCCCCTTCCATAATTCTTTGTTGTAATTTCATAATTTTGTTATTAAAGTATTGTATTTTCACCATATTTTGTTTTATTTCATCAGCATTAACCAAACTACATTTTTTGAATATGTACTGTATAATAGACAAGTACCACGTGTTGTCGTATAATTAACTAGTAAAAAAAAAGAACAAGTTGTATTAAAATTTTATAAACAAAAAACTCACATTGCATTGAAATTCAATCAGCAAAAATATAACCAGGATTAAAATTAGGTAGCTGAAAATACTTGTATTAAAACTTACTGAACCAAAATAAGAGAACTGTATCGAATTTTCGTAGCCACAAAAAAAAAAACTATAAAACTCAGAGAACAATAAATGCTGTATATAGCATAGTTCAAACTAAAAGATGAATTAAAATTTAGTGATAAGATTCAGAACAAGATTATTCAAATTTATTTTGCTGGAAAAACATGTCTTAAAATTTAATTCTACAAAACACGATTTTTTAAACTCAGTGGGAAAGAAAAGGGAGTTAAGAAACTTACGTTTTTAAAATTCAGAATAAGAAGTTTCGTCGCAACACTTTTAGTTACAAAAAAATAGTTAGATTTCTTTTTAATTCTGGAAAAAAAAACATCAAAGCTAATGCATAAAAATTTTACACTAAGGTTCAAGGTTCAATAGGGTTTAATAAAAAAAAAAGGAAATAGCTAAACTTAAAGTATACTGTGCAGTGACAAAACTCACGTCGAGACCCATAAACATAAAAGATTCTTCACTAGCACGTAGTACGGCTCCCACTTCACTCTTCGACACAACCACACGCCTCCTCATTATATAATTTTTTGAATCTTAACCATAGGGTAAGATTCCCAACCATTTTTTTTTGCAAAATTTGTAGTTTCAAAAAAGATTTGTAGTTGAAATTTTTTTTCTTAAGGCGAAATAATTTTTTTTCAGTTAAACAGGGTTGAACAAAGTAAAACATAGTCATCACATTTCAATGCTCTGTAAAGTTTGATTACAAAATTGGCATATGAGAACAAAAAATGAAAAGAGAAAAAACAAATAGGTGAAAAAACGAGGATTTTATCAGCCAGTAGCTAAATATTGAAAAACAAGCAAATATTTCGACAAGGACCTCCGCCAAGTCGTCCTCAGTGCTCAAAGAAAACAAAGAAAAAAAAAACAAAAAAAAAACCCAGCAAAATCAGTTCTAGTGCTCTTTCAAGCGATTTAAAAAAATTGAGGGCACCTAGGGCCCTTCATATGCTCATTTTTCCCAAAGTCACTCGATCAAAATTCAGAGATAGCCATTTTATTCAGCATAGTCGAAAAATCTAATAACTATGTCTTTGGGGACAACTTACTCCTCCACAGTCCCCTTTGGAGGGGCTACAAATTGCAAACTTTGACCAGTGTTTACACATTGTACAGACACTTTCAAGTTTTTTTGGTTTGACGGAGGGGTTGAGAGGAGGGGGTTATTTGGGGGGAGCTTTCCATGGAGGAATTTGTCATGGGGAAAGAAAATTTCCATGAAGGGGGAGCAGGATTTTTTAGAATTTTTTAAAAGAACAATGAAACAATAAATATGAAAAAGTTTTTTTAACTGAAAATAAGAAGCGGCATTAAAACTTAAAACGAACAGAAATTATTACGCATATGAGGTGTTCACCCCCTCCTATTACCTTGCTCTTTGCGCTAAAGCAGCTTTATTAATTTCAACTATTTATTCTACGTTCTTTGTGATTCAGGGGTCATTCTTAAGGAATCGGGACAAAACTTAAGCTTTAGTGTAAAGACCGATTTATTGACGAGGGCGTGACCTCCCTCATATACGTAATAAATACATACGAATGTCGAAGTTCGTTGCGTAAGTTACGTATATTTTTACTAAAAACGTTTATATTTTTACTAATAAAAACGTTCGTAAAAAGAAAAGTTCTAGTTGCCTTTTTAAAGAACCAAACAATTTGAGGTCTACTCCCCCACTCCTTATGCTAAAATTTGACTTTTGTCACAGTTCTACTTTGTAAAACAATAGAAAACTTTAACGTAAAGAGCGGGATGTTGAGGAGGGGACAGCCCCTTTCATGTACGGAATCATTTCTGTTCGTTTTGAGTTTTAATGTCGTTCGTCACTTTCAGTGGAAAAAATAACTTTTTTCTTATTTAATTTCTGAACGCATTTGAATTAATACAGGTTTTGATTTTGGCTCATCGCAGACGGATAATTAAAACGAAATTTGTATTTTATTTGTTTTGCTAAACTGTATTTTCAAATCCTTAATAGGACGATTTTGATCAAAGAGGGGCGGGGGAGGTGGCCTAGTTTCCCTCAGTTTTTTTGGTTGCTAAAAAAGTATCCAAAATGATTTTTTTTTTAAATAATACCGGAACATCAGACGCCCCTTTCATAGAAATACTCTTCCCCGTGATACATCCATGGAAAGATCCTCCCACACATACCTCTCCCCCAACCATAAAACGTCTTGTACGTAAAACGTTGGATCTCACACGTTATATACTTTAAACGTCTGTTTGTGTTGGAGAAACATTTTTTAGAGGAGGGGGAGGGGACTAATCCCTTAATCCTGATTCCTGGATTCGGTCTTGCTATCATTCATAGCCTATATTTTTTTCATGTGTATCCCAAAATGACCACTAAATTCAAGAAAAATTTTCAAGAGAATTCAAGAAATCCAATTAATTAAAATTGAATATTTGCAGGCATGAAGCCATGGCTAATCAAACAATTCGTGGTAACGAACTGTAGTAAGGAGCGACCCGGATCTATAGTAACCGAAACTCTAAAAAAACAGATTTTTATAACAATAGTTGCATCAAAAGAATCACATTTTGATGCTGATTTTAAACACATAAGTTTCGTTAAGTTTAGACTTACCACCCATCCAGAGTTACGAGCCTGAGAAAATTTGCTTTTGCTTAGAAAATAGGGGAAAAACCCCCTTAAAAGTCCTTTCATTTTAACGAAAATCACACCATCAGATTCAGCGTATCAGAGAACCCTACAGCAGAAGTCTCCAGCATATATCTACAAAAATGTGGAACTTTGCATTTTTTGTTACAAGACAAATCACGGATGCGTGTTTGTGTTGTTGTTTTTTTTTTCCCCAGGGATGATTTAATCGACCCAGTGGTCCTAAAATATCGTGTGAGGGCTCGTTCTAACGGAAATGAAAAGATCTAGTGCCCCTTTTTAAGTGACCAAAAAAATTGCAGGGCACCTAGGCCCCCTTCCACGCTCATTTTTTCCCAAAGTGACTAGATCAAAAGTCTGAGATAGCCATTTTATACACCATAGTCAAAAACCTAATAACTCTGTCTTTGGGGACGACTTACTCCTCCACAGTCCCTGTGGGAGGGGCTGCAAGTTACGAACTTTGACCAGTGTTTACACATAGTAATGGTTATTGGAAAGTGTAAAGACGCTTTCAGGGGGATTTTTTCAGTTGGGGGTAGGGGTTGAGGGGAGGGAGTTATGCAGGGGGATCTTTCCATGGAGGAATTTTCCATGGGAGAAGAAAACTTCCATGAAGGGGCGCAGGATTTTTTAATTTTTTTAAAAGAACAATGAAAGATAAATATGAAAAAGTTTTTTCAACTGAAAGTAAGGAGCAGCATTAAAACTTAAATCGAAAAAAGATTGTTACGCATATGAGGGGTTCACCTCCCCCTAATACCTCGCTCTTTACGCTAAAGTAACTTTATTAATTTCAACTATTTTTTCTACGGCCTTTGTGATTTAAAGGTCATTCTTAAGCAATTGGGACAAAATTTAAGCTTTAGTGTAAAGAGCGACGTATTGACGAGGTGGTGAACCACCTCATATAAATAATAAAAACATACAAATATAGAAGTTTGTTAAGTAAGCTAATTCGAACGTTACGTGTATTTTTACTAATAAAAACGTTTTTTAAACAACAAAAAAATTGGAGGGTAACTATGCCTATTCCCTCGCTTTTTTTCTCAAAATCACCCGATCAAAACTATGAGAAAGGCCAATTAGCCATAAAAATAAATTAATATGCAAATTTCGTTTTAATTATTCATGTGCGGAGAGCCAAAATCAAAACATGCCTTAATTTAAAAACGTTCAGAAATTAAATAAAAAAAAAACAAGATTTTTTAACTGAAAGTAAGGAGCGATATTAAAACTTAAAACGAACAGAAATTACTCCTTATATAAAAGACGCTGTTCCCTCCTCAACGCCCCGCTCTTTACGCTAAAGTTTTTTACTGTTTCAAAAAGTAGAGTTGAGAGACAGAGTCTCTCAACTCTGTCATATAACTTCGTATATGAAAGGGGCTGTTCCCGCTTAAACGCCCCGCTCTCTACACTAAAGTTTTTTTTACTGTTTCAAAAAGTAGAATTGAGAGAAATAGTCAAACTTTAGCGTAAAGAGCGGGGCGATGAAGACAGAACAGCCTCTTTCATATACGGAGTAATTTCTGTTCGTTTTAAGTTTTAATATCACTCCTAACTTTCAGTTAAAAAAAAACTTGTTTTTTATTTCATTTTACTCTCTTATTAGGATTGTATAAAAATGATGTTATTTCATTTGTTATTAGATAAGTCTATCTATTATCCGTCCATGCGTCATTCCTAGGGCAGAAGAACTAAGGCAAACAGTCATAGAGATAAGACGGTCATGTAATCTATAGTTTTTTAAGTGTTTGGTTAAATATAAAAAAAAAATCATGTAAAGGCGAGAATTTTCAAAGGTAAAAATTGTCCATGGAGTAGCGTTCCAGCGCATCACAAAGGTGATTGGATGTATTTTTTTCCGAAATGTTTTTCTAGATTGTAAAAATGAATAGAAAAAAATACATGCATACTTTTTATAAACCCCTGAAAAAATTCTTTTGCAACCGCCTCCCCCCGAAATAAAAATCCTGGATGCATTTCTGACTCATTCTAAATAGATTTTATGCTCTAAATTATCCACCCACACGACAAATTCATGCATCCGACCTTCCAAGTAACAAATACTAGCCTATATATTAACAATAAACAAATTTCGTAACTTAAATACTTTCCCCAAAGGCTTTTCCCCCAGTTGTTATAAACCCTTAAAGAATGAATTTAGTAAAATCCTCTGTTTTCGAAATTTTATTCGTTGGGTTCATTATAAATTCATTTGTGATCGTAGATGGAATTTACTTCTCGAAATGATGCAGATTAATAATAGCTTGTTGTTATTTCCTGTAATGATATTAAGTAGCAAACCTGCGTGGGTTTTATTTCTTAAACAAATTAAATAAAATAACACAAGTTTTTCTAATGGAAAGTAAGGAGCTGCATTAAAACTTAAAACGAACAGAAATTACTTCGTATATGAAAGGGGCTGTTTCCTCATCAACGTCCCTCTCTTTACGCTAAAGTTTGACTCTTTCTCTTAACTCCACTTTTTAAAACAGTAAAAACTTTAGAGTAAAGAGCGGGTCGTTGATTTGGAAGCAACCCCTTTCATATTAGAAGTAATTTCTGTTCGTTTTAAGTTTTAATGCCGTTTCTGTTAAAAAAAACTTGTTTTTTTTTATTTAATTTCTGAACGTTTTTGAATCAATGCATGTTTTGATTTTGGCTCTCCGCAGATGAATAATTAAAATGAAATTTGTATATTTATTTTTTCGGCTAAATGTCTTTCTCATAGTTTCGATCGGATGATTTTGAGAAAAAAAGAGCAGGGGAGGAAGCCTAGTTACCCTCCGATTTTTTGGTTACTTAAAAAGGCAACTAGAAATTTAAATTTTTTATGAATGTTTTTATTATTAAAAGATATAGGTAACCTATAAATTAGCTTACATAACGAACTTCTGTATTCTCATGTTTTTATTACGTATATGAGGGGTTTCACCCCTTCGTCAGTACCTCATTCTTTACATTGAAGCTTGAATTTTGTCCCAATTTCTTAAAAATGACCCCTGAATCACAAAAGCCGTAGAATAAATGGTTGAAATTACTAAAAATACTTTAGCGTAAAGAGCAGGGTATTAGGAGGAGGTGAGCCCATCATATGCGTAATAATTTCTGTTCGTTTTAAGTTTTAATACTTTTTATAATTTTATATTTATTTTTTTATTTTATTTTCTTATATTTATTTTTTCTTTTTTTTTTTCAAATAATGCTAGAAAATCCTGCGCTCCCTTCATGAAATTTTTTTTCGCCCATGAGAAATTCCTCTAAAGAAAGTTCCCTCAACATATCCCCCTCTTTTCAACCCCCTCCCCCCCCCCCGAAAACGTCTCTACAGTTCCAAATAAACATTAATATACGTAAGCACTGGTCAAAGTTTGTAACTTGTAGCCCCTCCCACGGGGACTGTGGGGGAGTAAGTCGTCCCCGAAGACATAGTTTTAAGGTTTATCGACTACGATGAATAAAATGGTTATCTCAGAAATTTTAATCCGGTGACTTTGGGAAAATAATTGGTGTGGGATGGTAACTTAAAAAAGGCACTAGGACTTTTCATTTCCGTCTGAATGAGCCCTTTCGCAAGATTCTAGGACCACTGGGTCGATACGATCACCCCTGGGAAAAAACAATCAACCAAATAACAAACAAACAAATCAACACGCATCCGTGATCTGCATTCTGTAAAAAAATACAAATTTCCACATTTTTGTAGACAGGAGTTTGAAACTATTACAATAGGGTTCTCTGATACGCTAAATCTGATGGTGTGATTTTACATTAAGATTCTACGACTTTGAGGGGTTGTTTCCCCCTATTTCCTAAAATAAGGAAAATTTTCTCAGGTTCGTTATATTTACATGACTTTCAGGTCTAAAGCAATGACTTCTAATTTTTTTTAAATTATCGTCTATACTCTTCTAACGCAATTCCTTCTGATATGATATTTGAGTTATTTGTTTGCTCCCATTCAGAGGTTCCGGCGTTGGCCAAATCCTACATAGGAGCTTCAAAAATTATTTAGTTAAAACTTTGGACAATTGACAACGTTAGTCGATCTTCCCGTCAATTTATAGTTTTTTCTCTAAATCATTTGGCTCAGAAACAATCCTTACACAAAAATATACTTGTTTACATAAAGGACTAAAATTATACTATTAATCATTTCAATTATTTATAAAATCTTTATCGTTGACGAAAAAGTATTTTAAAAGTTTTACTAATGTACTGTACGGCCAGCAAATTAATTTGTCAAATTTTAGATTTCGAATTCATAGTCGTATTTGACCAAAAAAGGTGAGGAATGCTTTTCTAATGGAATTTATTTAAAAAAAACTTTAATTCTAAGAAATCGATTCACTTAAAAGAGCACTAGATCTATAAGTATTTATTGGAATGAACCTAGAAAATCAATCATTATTGTAAATGAAACGTAGGAGGGGGGGGGGCTGCTAAAATACACAATACGAAATCTAAGAGACAATTTAATCTGTTTTGTCAACATTTATGTAAATTTTATTTTATTTTTCCGATGAAACTACGGAGAAACGGAGCATTTTTAGCAGACATACAAATACACATTTTTGGAATCAAGGGGAGCAGTGGCTATAGGCATTTACCTCACGTCCTCCTTGGAAAACAACCTCCCCGACAGAAAATATCTCCCTGGAATATACCCTTCCCAAACATACCCCCTTGGAATTTATCCCCAGCAGCAAATACCCCTAGGAAAAAATCCCCTTGGAACCCCCCCCCCCCCCATTCGGAAAGTACCCCCTCATGGAAGATACATCTTTGCTGAAAGAAAATTATCCTAAGATTTCTTCCTACTGGTTATTCCTCAGACAATCCCTTCTCCCTGCAGGAAATTCCACCGCGAAAAATGTCCGTATATTTCCCAATAACAAATACTATCTATATGCAATGAACAAATTACTAAACTTAGAAAGGCACTGGAACTCCTACAATAGGGTTTTTTTTATTGTGCTGTATATAGTTAGGGAGAGAGATGCCTCAAAAAAGGCAATTTCATGCCGAAACATCCCAGTAAAATATAAAGTGCAAGATGCTTCCTTTTGCTCTTAAATTTTGATAATACAAGAAGACAGAAAAAATTTAAAGGCCTTTTATGCACTTTGATTCTCGAATCATAAACAAATACATATTTTTGGGCTATCTTATTTCACACAAGATGTAACATACAGAGCTTTTTGCTGAAAAATTGCAAGCACTAGGGGTACTGGGATGTTGGTAGGGCTGTGGACCAACTTTATAATATGGAAAACCTGTCTTTCTAAAAAAAAGGGCTTGGACAGGGCTTCGGGAATGTTTGAAAGACCGTGAGCCCATTTCATGCTTTCACTTGTGCTTCCAACAATCGATTTATGATTACCTTTTGAACCAGGTGCCACGCGTTTACCGGTAAGGCGTGAATTATACGCCACTTTCCAAAATCTATTGTTGCACCCATCAATTCGACCAGAGGTCCAGAGAAATTACACTACCCCTCCTTGAACAAAAAGGAAAATCATATTTTTGCATCAGCAGCACTGATCTGTCTCCTGTTTTTTTTTTTTTTTTTTTTTTTTTTTTTTTTCAACAGGCCCAGTGGGCTACCTGAACATCATAAGTGGCTTAATGGCTTTTTCAAATCTGCAAGTGCCATTTGTCACTAAAATGGCAATTTTTTGCCATTTCTCAAGCGGTGGCGCTAGCAGGCTATCAGAACATTGTAAACAGATCTTTTGTAGCTCATATACAAGTTATTGCTCATATTTACGTCCTCTATATAAATTCCACCATCAGCATGTTCCAGATATTGCTAAGACTCTTGGTGCCGTTTCTCAAGTGGAAAAGCTGGAGCCAATGGGCTAGCAGAACTGATAAGAGTGATGTTTAATGGCGCATTTGAAAGCTATTGCTCATATATGCGAGCTTAATTTATTATCAATTTTACCATTTGTAAGTGCGATATCGCACTGAAACGAACACTTCTGGTGCCACTTCTTAAGTGGCAAAGCTTCGAAGCACAAAACAGGTACTGATTTAATAGTTAAATTCCAGAACCCTTCGTCGGAGGTTTACAAAAACCCCTCCTTGCCCCCTTAGTAATTTTCGTAAATCGTCTGCTCATCAGTAAGCTACTGAAACATTAGCTTGCTACCACACCATCGTAGATAAACGTTTGATGGCTCAGTTAAAGGCTATTAATTGCATTGAATAGGCTTTTAAAATTTCTTCCTTCTCTTAGATTTCACAGATTTCACTGATAAATACTTTCTTGGGAGAATTTTCAATGACCTTTTTGTCATGCGACCTAGTAAAGAGCAAACCACAGCCCATAGTAACTAAGAGTTAAAAAAATGCTAAAACAGTCTTTTTTTTCTGACCTAGCAGGTTACTAGAACATCATAGAGCGACGCTTAAGAGCTGATTTAAAAGTTATTTCTCATGTCTACGCGGTTTATATAAATTCCACGGACCCCTCCCCCCCCCCGAGTAATTGCAACATACTTGGAACCTCAGATAACTCAAAACTTTTAAAGCCAGTTCCAATTTTAAAAATAAGAGGTCGCTATCAAGATGTTTAAGGTGATTTAAAAGATAGAAAAAGACATTGTCTCTTTTTTATTATTAGATAAAAAAAAACAAGTTTTTTTTAACTGCAAGTAACTAGCAATATTAAAACTTAAAAATTAAGACGAACAAAAATTATTCCTTATATGCAAAGGGTTGTCCCCTCTTCAACGCCTCGCTCTTTACGCTAAAGTTTGGCTCTTTCTCACAATTCTTATTTTAAAAAAGTAAAAAACTTTAGCGTAAAGAGCGAGAGGTTGATGAGGGGACGACCGCTTTCATATAAAAATAATTTCCATTCGTTTTAAGTTTTAATGTTGCTCCTTACTAGCAGTTATAAAAAGTTAATTTCTTTAATTTCTGAACGTTTTTAATTTTGGCTCACCGCAAATGAATAATTAATGTTTTTGTTAGTAATAAACAAGCGCACCTTGCGAATTAACTTACGTAACGAACTTCTATATTTGTGTATTTTTATTACGTATATGAGGGGTTTTGCCCCCTCGTCAGTACCTCACTCTTTACTTTAAAGCTTGAATCTTGTCCCAAATCCTTAAGAATAACCCCTGAATCACAAAAGCAGTAGAATAAGCAGTTGAAACTACTAAAAATGCTTTAGCGTAAAGGGCAAGGTATTGTGGAGGAGACAAAACCCCTTATATACGTCTCTTAGTTATAACCTGTCTATATATCTCTCATATATATATATATATATATATATATATATATATATATATATATATATATATATATATATATATATATATATATATATATATATATATATGTCTATTATATCTCTTACTTATGGCCAGTCGCCATAATTAAATTAAATTGCCCAAACTGATAGTATTCCTGATGCATTTTGTTTTTGAAAATACTCTGTAATTATCAAATACTGGTTTTCAAATTGAACTAGGAATCGAATCGAATCGCTGGAATTAAAATTAAGTCACAGAGGCTAGTCTTAAAAAGCGAAATACCCTTGATCACCACACATTTCGTCACCCATTTGCCTTGGTTCACCATGCCCTTGTTCACAATGCCCTTGTCACACAATGCCCTTGTTCACCACACATTTCGTCAAGTCAAATGCATTGGCAACATATCAACCGAAGAAATCCTTCTCTATCGCTAAACTTAGGAAAAAGGGCGCTGCCCTGTTTTACTCCCAGCTTAATATCAAAAAGCTTCAAAAACCTCTTACTAGCTTGTAAGATTGCACTGACACAAATGTACATGCTCACTATCAAAATAACAAATAAATGAGGGAGGCCAGTTCTTAGAATGGGATCTTTCAATCAATCTCTGTTGACACTGTCGGAATCCTTGTGGAGGTCCAAGAATCCGACATAAAGGCAAGTTTTTCCCTTTCCATGTTTACCTATTAATGCCTTTGAAATGAACAAACCATCTGTCGTCCCAAACCCTGTCCTGGAACCTCCTTGTTCCTTGTGTATTATGTTTCTTTTTATTTAACCAATTGAAAAGCCTAGTATCTAATATTTTCTCTAGTCTCTTACTTAAAGCAAGGACAAGCGTTATTAAACAATAATTTTCGTGAGCCTTCGGGTTTCTTCTCTTAAAAAGTGGTATAAACAATGATGTCTTCCAAAATTTTGGCCATTGCCCTGAAGATAACACATTATTACAAAGAAAAACAATTATCGGCATAAAAATGGTAAGAAAATTCTTAAATAGCTTTATTGGTATACCATCAACACCCACAGCAGTACCACCTTTTAAATTCTTAAATACCAACTTAATTTCTTGGCCATTTACATCACCCACTAAATCATAATCGTGTTCCCTCATAGGATAAATAACCGTCTCAGGGGTGTGCGCTATCTTATGAAGATCTACGCAATTACCTTCCAGTTTTTTTAGGTAATCAATCCATGAATCAGCTTCCAGAACAACCTGGGTATTAACTTTTCCCTTTCCACTATCATTCTGTATAAGGCCCCAAAACTTCTCCATTTTATTAAACTTTTACATTCTCTTCTTTTATCTTTATATTTAGCCAATCTCAATCTTTGATCTTCTGCGCTTTTACGTTCATTTAAGCAATTCAATAAATATTTCACTTCTCCTTTCATTAGCTTGCGATCCAAATCAAAGTACCACTCATTCTTTCTTATTTTTTTTTTTTTACAGGCCACATGATTCTCAACAACTTTGAAGTTAGTATACCCCCCTCCTTCCCCGATAACGGGGGCAGGGTTGTAACCTATGCCACGGGGCATATAGAACTTTTTTATGGAAGAGGTGGTCATATAAACTTTGGAAGGGACTCAAATTAGTATAAATTAAAAGTTTTAATTTCGTTTTTAAGAGTCAAAAATGATCCGATGGCTACTAGCCCCCCTCCCCTCAATCCTCTTTTCCCAAAATACGTCCGATAAAATTGTTATATAGCCGCATCATACAAACAAAAAAAAAACAATAGGGATAGAGCATCCTACAAACAAACATCCTACATAGCATCATACAAACAAAAACAATAGGGATAAAGCATCCCTCCAAAACCCGGGGGTATATAAGATTTTATTAAAGAGATGGTCACAAAAACTTTGGAGGGGACTCATTCGAAAGTAAATTTGAATTCTAGTGCCCTTGTTAAGAGCCAAATGTAATCAGATGGCAACTAGCCACCTCCCTCAAAGCCCTTGCTCCCAAATGCATCGAATCAAAATTTTGTTATAGCCATTTTGTTTAAAATAGTTTGAAGATCAGACAACGAAAACTCTGGGGTCGACAAACCCCCCCTCCCCAGTGTCTGGGGGTAATTATTGTAAGTCATTGCGCGGGGGCATCATAGTTTTTGTATAACCATAACCATCATAGCTATTGTAAGACAAAGGAAAGAAATTAACTCACTCAAAAATTCGTCGACAAAATATTGATCGGACTAAATCAAACAGTTCGTGGTAACGAACTGTAGTAAGGAGCGACCCGGCTCAATAGTAACCAAAACTCTAAAAAATGGAATTTAGATACCAATACCTACATCAAAGGAATCGCATTTTAATGCTGATTTTAAATATATAAGTTTCATCAAGTTTAGTCTCACCCATCAAAAGTTACGAGCCTGAGAAAATTTGCGTTATTTTAGAAAATAGGGGGAAACGCCCCCTAGAAGTCATAGAATCTTGGAGAAAATCACACCATCAGATTCAGCGTATCAGAGAACCCTCCTGTAGAAGTTTCAAGCTCCTATCTACAAAAATGTGGAATTTTATATTTTTTGCCAGAAGGCAGATCACGGATGCGTGTTTATTTGTTTTTTTGTTTTTTTTTCCAGGGGTGATCGTATCGACCCAGTTGTCCTAGAATGTTTCAAGAGTGCTCATTCTAACGGAAATGAAAAGTTCTAGTGCCCTTTTTAAGTGACCAAAAAAATTGGAGGGCACCTAGTTCCCCCTCCCACGCTAATTGTTTTACCGAAGTCAACGGATCAAAATTCTGAGATAGCCATTTTATTTAGCATATTCGAAAAACCTTATAACTATGTCTTTGGGGACGATTTACTCCCCCACAGTCCCCATGGGAGGGGCAACAAGTTACAAACTTTGACCAGTGCTTATATATAGTAATGGTTATTGGGAAGTGTACAGGCGTTTTCAGGAGGATTTTTTTGGTTTGGGGAGGGGTTGAGAAGAGGGGGATATGCTGGGGGAAATTTCCATCAATAGTTTGTCATGGGGGAAGAAAATCTCCATGAAGGGAGCGCAGTATTTACTAGCATTATTTAAAAAAAAAACAATGAAAAAATAAATATGGAAAAGTTCTTTCAGCTGGAAGTAAGGAGCAGCATTAAAACTTAAAACAAACAGAAATTGTTACCCATTGTAAGGGCACACCTCCTCCTAATACCTCGCTCTTTACGCTAAAGTATTTTTTAGTAATTTCAACTATTTATTCTACGGCTTTTGTGATTATGGGGTAATTTTTAATGAATTGGGACATAATTTAAGCTTTAGTGTAAAGAGCGAGGATCTGACAAGGGGGTGAACCCCCTCATATATGTAATAAAAATATGAGAATACAAAAGTTCCTTACGTAAGCTAATTTATAAGCTACGTAAATTTTTTACTAATAAAAATATTCGTAAAAAATTAAAAATTCTAGTTGCCTTTTTAATTATCAAAAAAATAGAGGGCAACTAGGCTTCCTCCCCCGCTCTTTTTTTCTCAAAATCATTCGATCAAAATTATGAGAAAGCTATTTAGCCAAAAAAAATGCAAATTTTGTTTTAATTATTCCTCTGCGGAGAGCCAAAATCAAAACATGCATTGATTCAAAAACGTCCAGAAATTAAATAAAAAAAAACAAGTTTTTTTAACTGAAAGTAAGGAGCGACATTAAAACTTAAAACGACCAGAAATTACTTCGTATATGAAAGAGGCTGCTTCCTCATCAACGCCCCGCTCTTTATGCTAAAGTTTTTTACTGTTTTAAAAAGAAGAATTGAGAGAAAGAGTCAAACTTTAGCGTAAAGAGCGGGGCGTTGATGAGGAAGCAGCCTCTTTCATATACGAAGTAATATGAAATATACGAAGTACTTTTATTCTTTCGTTGTTCCGTTAAAAGGACAATTTTAGATCCTTAGAACTTCAGTTTTCCACAGATATAAAATGAATGAGCACACAGACACTAAAATTTTCCAAAAAAATAGCAAATTGCATCGAAACTTTTAAAATGAAATCTGAGAATAAATTAGTGGCCAACCCCTGTATCAGAGATTTTTCAAATCGCTTTCTCAATAGTCTGCACCAAGACAATCTTTCTTTTCTGCTTCTATTTCGCGTATTCTTAGGGAAATACAAAAAAGATGCTGGGGTACCCCAAAGCCTGTATGAGGTGGCCAAGCACCTTAACGTTTTCATTAATGGTGTTCAAATCTGTTAGGCAAGTTAAGCGCTATACATTTCGTAAGTCACTAAACGCTACCTCATATCGGTCCCTTAAATCAAAGAATTTTAATGTGCCATGCCATGGCCTGGTCTATTGTCTGGCCTACAATGCCATGGCCTATTGTCTATACCAGTCACGTGTAACAATAAACTAGTTAATTCAGTTTACCGCATTTTTACCTTACTTTATTCTTTGTTTAATTTTTAATTGTCTTTTTATTTCATTTTTTACTCTGTTTCTTACTTTTTTCGTTCAGTTTATACCTTTACATCTTCTAGGGACTTCTTCAATATTACTTTTATGAGAATCACACACCATTGCCCAAAATATAGGTGTCTTCTATTTCTAAATTACATAATAATAAATGGCATTCGAAATTCTCCAAGATTAAAATAGACATCTTTGACTTTTTGACAATTTTTTGATATTTTTTGCACAATACTTAATCTACTTTTTTTATTTCTTTTTTTATTTATTAAAAGTCGTTTCTATTGTAGGAAAAACTCTACTGTTTCTTAAAAAATATAAAAATAAACAGGAAGTTTAGGCATAGATTCTCTTAGTCAAGTTTCCGTTGCGTAATAATTTTCTGATGGTATAAGCCATCTGGTATAAAGGTTTTATAATAAGTATTGCTGAAATGGCATGGCTCCCACCAAACTTGTAAAGGGATCTTTTGATATCAAAACTGAACAATAAATTACCTAAGGAAATTAGGATTTGCTCATCATCTTAAGGAACTGCTCTGATGTCTTTTTGTAGTTTTTTCCTTGAAACCTTGGTTTTTAGATAAATTTTAGGGTTGAAACTTTAAAAACGGAAACGGTGCGCATTATAGATTCAGTATATCCATAAAAAAGAAAGATAAAAAATGTAATAAATCGTATGCAAAATCAAAACGAATGTGGATCTTTTTGCTTAATATGATGATTTTAGGACAAGAAATTACCGAGCTGCATTTTTGCCCAAAATTTGGTATCATGTAAGCAAAAAAAATGCTATTTTTAAGCTTTTATATTTGTATGTACTTTTTTTATGACTTACATGTAGCTCATTCGGTAAATGTCATAACATTTAAGGGACAATGCATTACTACTTATATTTATAGTGCTTGAAGTGATTTTTATTCGGTGTCATTTGTAAATATGTAAATCTATTTCTGTTAATTATAATTTTACATTAGCTGTCATTTTTATTATTTTCATTTGAGTAATCCTAGTAATTAGCAGTTTCAGGGGTTTTAGTTCTAAAAAATAACTACTGAAAAAAGCTTATACGGACTTATACTTTTGGAAATATGTCAGGCTGAGACATACTGAAATTAGCAAAAACAAAATGCCATTTTTTAAATTTAAGTATCAGGAACAGTGCAACCAAAACCTGCCAATTAAATTGGCTAAGTGAAGATGCTATAGCGTATATTTAAAACTAGAAAAAATCAAAAACACAAAAATAGCCAAAAACAAAATATTAGTTTTGAACTTAGAGTACCAAGGACAGTACAACTCAAACCTGTTTATTTAAATTGGCTAAGTGAAGACAGCACCATGATCTATCTTTAAAACTAAAAAAAAAAAAAATTAGCAAAAAACAAGATGTTAGTTTTTAACTTAGTGTACCGAGGACAGTGAAACTCAAACATGCTTATTTGAATTGGTTAAGTGAAGACTTATTAAAACATTTATAATATATCTTTAAACCCAGAAAAAAGTCCAAAGCAAAAAATTAGCCAAATGCCTATGGCACCAAACAGCTTAATAAAGTATAGCCTTCCTCTGAACATTCATGATTGAATATGTGTGGGCCCGATGGGATTTTCTTGTGGGGGCCTCCTTATAATTAATATTTAAAATAAATCTGCATAGTAGTTAACGTACGTAAATTAGTTCACGTACGTAGTGCAAAATCCCTCTACCATAGGATTATCCAGATTAAATTCAATAAATTTGACATGAACTTTTACGGGTATCAGTTTTATGTATCATAGAGTATATATATTAAATAATAGTAAACACATTAACAAATCTCATACAGCAATGCAAACACAAAATAAATATATTCTTAACTATTTGAATAATTCGTAATTTATCACCTATCGTCAAAAACAATTTGTTTTAAAATTTAAAAAAAATGTTCACTTTGATGGTAACGCAGGGCCCAATGTGCACTGTGGTAGAAATCATTTTACCTTCAAGCACATTTAAGGACTCATACATTCAGGAGTTACTTTCCTATAGCTCTATAGTCCCTTCAAATCACAACGTATGGGTGTTAAAAGCATTCATAAAATCATCTAATCTAAAAGCACATATACCGATGGATTACTTTCCTAAAGCTGTAGGGCCCCTTCAAGTCACCACTTGTGGCTGTAATAAAGCGTGTGGCAGTAATAGAAACAGTTGTTAATCGGTAATCAAACAGTTCGTGGTAACGAACTGTAAGTAAGGAGCGATGCAGCTCAATAGTTACCAAAACTCTAGAAAACGGATTTTGATACAAATAGATACATCAAAAAATTTAGATTTTTATGCTGATTTTAAATGTACTAGTTTCATCAAGTTTAATCTTACTTATCAAAAGTTACGAGCCTCAGAAAGTTTCCCTTATTTTTGAGAAAAGGGGAAAACACATCATAAAAGTAATATAATCTTAATGAAAATCACACCATCAGATTCAGCGTATCAGAGAATCCTACTTTAGAGGTTTCAAGGTCCTATCGGCAAAAATATGGAATTTTGTATTTTTTGCCAGAAGAAAGATCACGCGTTTATTATTATTTTTTTAAGGTGATTGTATCCACCCAGTTGTCCTGGAATGTAGTGAGAGGGCTCATTCTAAAGGAAATTAAAAGTTATAGTTCTCTTTTTAACGGGGGCCAAAATGGCCCCCTTCCGCGTTCATTTTTTACCCAAATTCACCAGTTCAAACTTTTTAGATAGCCATTCTGTTCAGCACAGTCGAAAAATATAATATCTATGTCTTTGAGGACGACTTAATCCCCCACAGTCCCGGAGGGGAGGGCTGCAAGTTATAAACTTTGCCCATTGTTTACATATAGTAATGGTTATTAGGAAGCATACAGACGTTTTCAGGGGGAACTTATTCTGGTGAGGGGTCGGGGGTTATATGGCAGGATGGGGGTTACGTATTAGGAAGTATACAGACGTTTTTAGGGGGAACTTTTTTCTGGTGGGGGAGTCGGGAGAGGGTGAGGTGGTAGGACCTTTCCATGGGGGAAATGAATTTTCATGAATTGGGCACTGGTATTTCCAGCATTATTTAAAAAAAAACAATGAAAAATTAAATAAAAAAAGTTTTTTTTCAACTAAAAGTAAGGAACAACACTTAAAACGAACAGAAATTATTACGTTTATGAGAGGATTCGTTCCCTCCTCAGTACTTCGCCTTTTACGCTAAAGTGTTGTTAGTAATTTCTAAAGAGATATTTAATCTAACTAAACAGCCTTTGTGATTCACGGGTCATTCTTAAAGAATTGGAACAAAATTCGGACTTTAGCGTGAACAGCGAGATATTGAGTAGGGGGCGAACCCCCATATATACGTAATAAAAATATACGAATATAGGACTTTGTTACATAAGTTAATTCGTAAGTTACGTATATTTATTACTAATAAAAACGTTCGTAAATAAAATTAGAAGTTCTTGTGGCCTTTTTAAGTAACCGAAAAAATTAGGCAAATAGGCCCCCTTCCCCTCCCCCTTGTCCTCAAAATCGTCCAATCGAAATTTTGAGAAAGCCATATAGCCAAAAAATTAAAATTAATATGCAGATTTGGTTTTAATTATTCATGTACGGTGAGCCAAAATCAAAACCTACATTAATCTGAAAACGTTCAGAAATTAAATTTAAAAAACAAGTTTTCTTGAACTGAAAGTAAGGAGCGACATTAAAACTTAATACGAACAGAAGTTATTTCATATATGAAAGGGGCTGTCTCCTCCTCAACGCCCGTCTCTTTACGCTAAAGTTTGACTCTTGTTCACAACTCTACTTTTTGAAACAATAAAAAAAAACTTTAGCGTAAAGAGCAGGGCGTTCAGGAGGGGACAGTCCCTTTCATATACGGATTGATTTCTGTTTGTTTTAAGCTTTAATGTCACTCCTTACTTTCAGTTCAAAAATCTTGATTTTATTTAATTTTAATAAGGAGAGTCATTTTGTCAGCCAGTAGTAAAATATGAAGACGAAAAACAAGCAAACATTTCGGCAAGGATTCGGCAAAGACGCCAAGTCGTCCTTAGTGTTCATAAAAAAACAAAACTGTCATTTTTATTTTCAAATATCAGGGATTTATCTGCTGAACTTCTGTATTCATGCAGTCGTTCCCCCAGCTGTTGATGGGTCCTAGCAATGTCAGATTTGAAATTGAAAATGACAACTTTGATTCTGCTCTCGCCCTCCATATCTTCAAAAATCCTGAACCTTTAGTTTTTTTTTGAAAAAGCAACTTCAATATCTACTGTAAATGGACCACCGCAACCTTTTAAAGAGGCAATAGAGATAAAAAAAAATATGAACAGTTTTTATATGTAAAATATATAAAAAATGTATAATTATATTCTTAAGCCCAATTTACAAAAACTTAACATTAAGACTCAATCAATATTTTCGCCTAGTCTAATTTAAGGCATCCTGTCCTAATGAAAATCGAGGCTGCAGACAGGCAAAATCTATTGCAAGGCAAATAATTCTTGTCCAAACCAATTGGCGAATTCCTTTTCATTTATTTCTAGATGGTTTTTTGATTCAGTATCTTTTCTCCTCTTGTCAAGTTCATTTCAATTTTTTTTTTTATGAGCACTGAGGACGACTGCGGGGGTCCTTGTCGAAATATTTCGACAAATACCAATTGGCGAATTCCTTTTCATTTATTTCTAGATGTTTTTTTGATTCAGTATCTTTTCTCCTCTCGTCAAGTTCATTTCAGAGCACTGAGGACGACTTTGTGGAGGTCCTTGTCAAAATATTTGCTTGTTTTTCGTCTTCATATTTTGCTACTGGCTGACAAAATCCTCGTTTTCTCACCTATTTGATTTTCTTATTGTACCCTATATTGATTTATTGTACCCTTTCCTTTCTTGGTTTCATATGTCATGTATAGCCATTGTGGTCTTAGTATGTATTTAGGATTATCTTGCATAATTTAAGCATCAGAAGAAACTGATCAGTTTTCTTTAGTATGTATTTACTTTTGCTTACTTAATTGTAGTTTTTGAAACCAAGAGTTTCAGTCGTTCGCGAGTGGCTCAATCAATTCGAGCCAGGACTTTTCCCATCTTCGTCCATACTTCTTGAAGCCACCATACTTATTTATTATGAAAAATAACATAAAAGAAACTCACATTGAAGTACCGTCATTAAAGCTAAATTCTTTTTAAAACAGTCCTAGCAACATTGCTTCAGCGAAGTTCAACCAGCAATTCATTTGAGTGAAATAAAAGTGCTTAAAAATAAGCTTTCAATGCTAATCTTGCCTTTTTGGCAGCTAGCCTCAAAGGTCATTTCGTAACAGGTTCAGTGGTTTTTTTTTACTGGTTTTGTAATTTAATTAATTAAATCGTTTTTAATTAGATTTGTGTATAAGGCATTCAGTGAGTACTCACCCAAATCGCTATATGAAGAAATATTAATATTTTGTTTGAGTTTAATTTCAATTGCTTATCGAATAGCCTGTTTTATGCCTAAATCATTGCTAACGAGGGATACTTTCTTATTTAATGGCTAGAGTAATCAAAAATATGGAAAAACAAAACACAAGTAGAACAATAGGGAAATTTGTTTCTAAAAGACGATATAATTAAAGCTTTAAATTCTAATAGTATTAATATTTCCTTGGATTCTGCTTTAAGCAGCCACTTTTATTTTGTTGTTTATAAATGTCCTAAGATCCATTTGTGAAAAATCTAAGGTTTCAAAAAAAAATCTTGATAATAATGATAAATATATATGTCATACTTTTTTAAGGTAATGTCTAATACAATACACAGTAGCGATCATTATATTTGGAAAGATCGTTGGATGATAATTTGAATGGTATTTTTATTTGTTAGCTTGTGAATTAATTGTAGTTTTTGGAAACTTACCGGCAAAACCCATGCTAGAAAAACCGTATCCAGGATTTTGTTGGGTGGTGAGAGTACACAAAAAACGCATCAAAATTTCTTATATATTCATTTGGCTACGGTTTCACGAGTTGGGTTATTATTTTCTTTGGGGGGGGGGTCTGATCACATAGCCCCACCCCATTAGATACGGCCTTGGTTTAAACTCTATATTATAAAATATTAAAATATCAGACGTTCCCTTAAATTCAGGGTGTTGCAATTCAAGGTTGAAGCTGGGAGTGAAGCGAGAAGCCAATTTCCAGCTTCTAATTAGCAGTAGCTCTAACTTATACCTGGGCTAATTTGAATGAGTGGATGAGTCAAACAGGGGTTTTGCTAATCAGCGCTAGTTCAAACTTACTCTTAGGCTAATTTGAATCAGTGTTAATTCAAACTGGGGTTGAGTTAAATGTGGGTTGAATTGAACTTGGTTTTGAATGCGTTGATTGGGGATTGAGCTACGCACACATAGTATTTCTTCTCTGGTTTTACTAATATACAGGTATGTTATGTGACAAATTGATGTAGAAGTTGGTCTAATTGAAAAGAAATGTCATCTTGGACTCGTCGATTGTGCAATGGTCGCTATTGTGAAAATAAAAAAAAATCATAAAATCAATACAACAAATTAGTAACTCAGACATGTTGAGGTGGGAAATGAGATTAGTAGCGGTTTTGTTTTGAATCAGGAGTTAAGTAGTTGCGTTCTATCCCCATTTACATGGATTATTTTGATGTACTTTGTCCTAAGGAACATGGCAAATATAATGGGAGAGGATGGAATCAAATGAGAAAGTATGCATGTCCTACACTTAAGTTATGGCAATGATATGAGTTTGAGCATCTTAGTTCAAAATGTTAGGAAAATGAACGATTTTTTTAAGGTTTTGGCCCAAAAATAGGCTTGAAAATTACCCGAAAAAGACTCAGTTGCTTAGACTCTGGGTAATTGAAGGTGGAGAGGTGATGCTGGGTAACAATGAGATCGATCAGTGGATAGCTTCAATTACCTATTTTGTATTCTTAGTAAAGGGGAAGATGTTGGATGCAGTGAAGATGTGAAAAGTTAAAAGTAGCTAAAAATGTTAAAAGTTAAAAGTAGTTAAAAGTTTTTTTTGCGGTATAATAGAGTTTAGACGAATTGGAAGACAAATCTATAACTTAAATCTATAACTTAAATCTACAAATTAAGATGTTGGAAGCTAACAAGATAACAATGGTCAAGTATGGTTTTGAAACGTGGGTAATAATGAGAGAAAGGTTAAAATTACAAGAGCCCACTCCTCAGATGGCAGATCGCCAAATATCATCTTTTTCTGTCAGGTGTCTAGGGACAGACAAAAAAGTAGGTCGTGACCAACTCGGGTTGGAGGATGTTGTAGGGGAGGATTTAAGGGAATTTTTTACTTCTAGGGAGGTGTCTTACAGAAGAAGGTATTAAACAGATCGGGATTTAGTTATTTTTTAATACAGTTTGTTAATTAATTAATTATTTTCAATAATAAATTAGCTTATCAATTATTTTCATTTATTATCTGCGTCCTCCACTTCATTTTAGTAAAAACAAATTTCAAAAACTACAAAAGGGTTAATATCTTTGAATTATTTACTTAAAATTTCACGCCCCTAATTTTTTCGAAGCCGGGGTAAGTGCCCCCTCTGCCCCTCCCCCTCCTAAACCCAGTTCTGGATGCCATAAGAGATACGGGTGTTTAAAAAGCCATGAAAATCTCCATTGGATCGCAATTGCCAGTTTGAAAACCTTGCTATTAATCAAAAATAGATCCGACGGCCCTTTTTATCAGCCTCTATATTCCAGGCTATTTTTGAAGCAGATGATATCGCTATATACTGTCAGTTTCAAGGTGGACAGTACCCCTGTGGTGACATTTTTAAGCCAATAGAAGTAGATGAGGCATTTTGTTTCTCATTTAATGCTAGATCACTTGAAACCCAATTAAGGTAGGTACTTTACGACTAATTTTGTGATATGAAGTAAACCACTACTTTTCATTTGTGACTATTGGAATACCATAAGTTTCAAAAATATAATTTCGACTGTATCGAAAGTAGTTGTGTGGAATGTGGCCGTGGTTAAGAAGGGGCAGATTTAACTTAAAGACTTGCAGAACTTCAACACACAGTATCAACATTGATGCATAAAACATAAGGTTGCTTCTATCTCTTCCGCTAAAAATTTACTTATAGTGATGATTGGCTGCCCTTCTGTTCAGACAACCACTAGATAATCTTGCTTCTATTTCAGCTGCTTTTGATACAACGATACTGGTTTGAAATAGCGCTACTAGTTAGAGTGGCGAATCTTTCCTTGCACCAGAATTGCACCAGTTTGATCTGAACTGTTTGAGTAAAACCGGTGTGTATATCTGCCTACGAGTTCTGGACGGACTGCTTTCCATAATTCTTTGTTATAATTTCTATAATTTTGTTAGGTTATTAGAGTATTAGATTTTCATCATATTTAGGTATATTTCATTAGGTATTAAATTCATATCATTATATATCATTCATATTGGGCATAATTCATTTTCATGCTTAATATTTCCTCACTTCACTTCTTAAGTGGGGTCGCTTTAATATATAAGCATCTCCCCCCCTAGATATAAGCATGCCTTATCGTGTATAACCCTGACTAGGCCTACATTAAAGAAAAATCTTCCTGGAAGACTATATTTCTCAAAACATTAGCGCTACTGTTACAATACAACAAAAAGGTAGCCTACTTACGTATAATACCAAACACAGTCGAATACCAAACACAGGGTCTCTCTTCACTTTGAATAACATATTATACACATTATTGATTAGGGTTCATGGACTTTGATCTCGTCTCGAAAGGGGTGCGTCGATCCCGGAAGTACTGCAATACCGGGCCAACGTGTGAAGGGAGCGGAGCAAGCCCTGACACCCCTCCGGTTTCCAAAAACCAGTTTAATATTCTGGGCCCATGTAGGGGCCGTATTAGATATTAAGCTGATAAGAACAGATACTACACTTTGATCTTAGCAAAAATGCCGAGAAGCGATAATTCAACAAGGAATGTCAAAGGAATTATAAGAATACAAGTAACAAAGTTTTTCATAAAATTTATTTCGGTTGCAATTCCCAAATAACATTCAATTTACTTATCACTTTGTCTTTAGATTTTTGTAAACAGTACGAAACATTTCCCATAATATCAAAGTTTATCTCAAAATTTTAATAGTAAACGGAAAATTTTCCAATCAAGACTTGGACAAAATTGTCACTCAAAAAGCCAAAATCAGAAAAGATAACACCTTAAACCAGAGATATATTCTCTTGGCCCTTTAGCTAACAATGATCGGAACCAAAATTGATGAATAACGTTAATTCACGGCAATTAAGGGGGTGGGGGACAGAGAAAAGTTTTTTTTCGAAATCCAGAGAGAACAATTCTCTTTTTTTTTTTACTTTCTTTTACAAAAATACCCCAAAAACACCCTCATTTGCAATAAAAATTGTCAATACACCAGTCGACACCACTGGTATTGATCAAATGCGCCAATTCATGGAAACTAGGGGACAATGCCTGACCCAATGTGCTAATCTCCGATCTGTTTGTCCGACTCGTTAAAACGTAGGGCAATGCGTTTAAACAAGTTTCTGATGGGTTTTTTTTTTTATTTTTTTTTTTTTTTTGTATTCCTTCCTCAAAATAGATTTGTAAACACAGCCCAAGGGGAATGGGAGAGGGGGCGAAAGAGTATTCTCCAGATTCCAGGCACTGGAATCTCGTTGTCTTTTCAATTTCTTTAACAAAAATACAAAGCAAAAAAAACAAGCCCTTTTTCAATGATAATACCACGAAGAGATTTTTTTTGAATCTAAGAGGAGGAATGCAGGAAAGAAATCTTGTAGAGAAAATTTCCTTCCTGATAAAGCCACTGGATTTCCATATATGCTACATGGTAACAATACAAGTTTTATTAAGATATTATTAAATTTGCTTCAAATATGGAAACAAAAGCTGAATTTTCAATTACCTAAGAAAGATGCACAGGCACGAAACAGTGAGACTTTATCAGATAAATGATTGCTTACTTTATTGTATAAGTATTTGTTCTTTTAATTTGTCATTTACTTGAGTAATTCTATACAAAATGCGCTTTAATTTAATTATGGCGACTGGTCATTGATACCCCATCATTTGCTTTAATACAAGACTAAGAAAAACAAAATGTGTTTATTTAAGAGATGTTCTAATTTACTTGGTTTAAACATTGTCAATATGCATACTTTTTCCTTTGAATTCACAAAATTGCAACAGAGTACGGGCTCAAAGGAAGAAACTTATTCAATGTTTGGACAGGGGTCCGTGCGAACCACTAGAGTCTGGAGGTAAGTGGTGCATTTTATGCCCATTGGGAATTTAGGGTTCGAAGGGAAGGGAAAGTTATATAAACTTTAGAAGTGACTCGTTAGGTTGAAATTAGACCTTTTAGTTCCTTTTTATGAGTCGAAAAAAATGGATTTCAATTACACTTCCCCCAACTACCCCTCTTTTAACCAAACACAAATATTACAATA